>NC_060141.1:817273327-817560827 GCF_021461385.2 Schistocerca piceifrons
TGACTGATTATCCTGAGGATGTAAACATATTTATTCTATCAGTGTTATAAAGTTTTTGATCTTGTGTGTTATCTAAATACTTGGACCTAGCAGATGCCACTGAACATATGTTTTACTTGCACCCCATGAAATATTGTGATATTTTTCTTGCGAGCTCGTGGACCAATATTTTCTCTTAAATTTTCCCTGAAGAATCTTCCCACGATTTAAATTCCTCTGAATGAGCTGTTCTCCATTCCGCTGCTTCATCTTGTAAATGTTCTAGTGCAAAATTTATTTTTTTATTGTCATCCCTTTTCTGAGGCATAGATTGAGAAAATACTCCTAAGAAATATATCTTGTATGTACATATCCTTCCAGCTTAAACTTTGGAAACTCCTTAGCACAGCCAACTCCACTCCCTTTCCACTTTCTATTTGTAATTTTTTCAAATAAAAGCGGTGATAAGCCTATGCGGATGTAGCACTTTTGCTTGTAAGTTCCTGTTTAGTGTCTTGTAATTCCTTCCATAATTTCTGTGACTCACTCCTATTATTAATAGTATGAGCCACATAATTGGAGACAGTGCTGTTGGCATCTACTTTTCCGTGTATCTTTTTCTCCACTGTTTCTTGTAGGCGCGTCTCCAAATTAGTTAAAGTATTTGGATAATTAGAAATTGCAATAAATTTTTTGTTTAGTTCTAATATTCCTACCGTGTCTTGAGTCTCTGAGACTTATATATAGTTTCATAATTGCTTGAACGTGATTGCTCTAATTTTGTCATCTTATCATTTACAACTTTAAACTGTATTTTCGCTTTTTGTCTAACCGTATCAGAATGGATCAACTATTTTAGGTTTGAACTCCATAGGTAAATTAGCTAATGTTTCCTCTAATTTGGAAATATTATCTATTTTTGTGGCTAAATCATCAAAATTTTTTTATTATGTTTAGGTAATTCATGTAGTTTATCTGCTTTACTTTTGCTGTTCATCTATTTCCTCCTCTTTTTTTTTTTTAGGCGTCTCCTCTAGTTTATCTAATGATTTAAGTCTATCTAGACTTTCCGCTAAAACCATACTGTTTGTACTTCTGGTTCTGAAAGGCATGTTATTTCCATTACCGTACAACTTAAAGTGTTTATCACACAAAAAATGTTGTTTATCAACATATCTACATCACCCAATGTTAATCAACGTCATTCACAGTCAGTTATAGCAGATTAAATAACTAAACACAAATTCTGGAGGCAGTACACTGTACAACTAGGATAATTTGCCGCACCAGCTGCTGAAGTCAGCTGCGCTGCCATTGCCAAGTGATGGAATGTTGCCATCTGAAGCTCTCACAGCCCTAATCGCCGTCAAAACTGCTCACTGAAAATCTTCTCTGTAGTCTGCTTATCTTCTTGTGATTTATGTGCCGAGAACATACTCCAACATGTGAACACGTTAATAATGTTTGTTGTTGACCTGGTTGCTTTGGCCAACTGGTATTTCTTTTGTGAAAGATTGTGACAATGTAAATTGTTTGCATTTAATTAAAGTCACAATCCCTTTAGTTTGAAAAATCTTGCTGTGGTTTGTACCGTTACAGCATATATGCTTACGATACAGTTCTTGATGGCAGGTTTGCTTCTGTAACCCTCAACAATGATATATATCTCCTCATTTTCCATACAATTTTAGTTTTAATTTCTTGTTATAGCTCTTTTATTTTATTTCCTCTCGTCCATGTCCAGTCACAGTCACCACACAAGGTGGTTTTTCTTGTTGTGGGTTGACTTCAAGTGATCGACATATTGTGATATGCCAAGTCTTTACTTGTTCCCATGAAATAACATTTACCTTCTTTTCTGAATTTTCCAGTCACCAACTTTGATTTGTCTTGATGTGGTCCAGCTATGCAACGCCACATATTTAATCATGGACTTCATTTTTGTTTGCTGTGGGACGAGGGCTATAAGAGAGATTCTACATTTAAATAACTCACTACGATATCACAAAACACTGTTTCCAAAATTCTTCCACATTCAAGTAAAGTATCAATTCACAACTACTGATAATTAACAAAGCTAATCAGACAGCGTGTTCATACATGATGAGTCACCAAAACTATAAGTTAGTACTTAATTCAAGATGGCATGGAGTCTATATAACAATGTTCATTTTTCGTTAGTACTTCACTGTTGTCGTCAGGTCCCTTTCTTCTTTGGAGTCCACAGCAACCCCAAAGCGTGACTGCAAAGTGCAAGTGGCCACTCACTGGCCAGTCCAAATTTCACATCCATCATCACTTTCTGCACTGTGTCCACGTTTTTCTTTCTCATATCCACACACAAATTCCAACAAACCAGGGCACAGCAGCTGCTCTTTAAGGTACTATTAATCCAAGTCATATTTTTAAATGCACACCTGTCATTGGTTTAGTAAGAGGAAGTTACTGTGCTTTATGACATATACCACTACAGTGTGAATGACTCACAAAGTAGTAGTAATAATGTAATTAATACTGTTTGGCTTGAAATAACCAGGGAAGCAAAGGGTGAGAAGGAAATTGGTGGAAATGAAAATGTTAAAGATAAAATTTGATCCAGCATAATGATAGTAACAATATAATAATTGATATGTGATAAAACAATGTACAATGGTAAATTAGAGTAGTAGTAGTGACAATTAAAAAAATAAATAAATTGTGTTATTGTAGGACTTAAAATTTGTATAATTTTGTGTTTGATAATTATAATCAGATTTCCATTATTAATCTGTCATTGTGACATTTCACCCTAACCACATGTGTTTTAGGCCATTTCCTCTGTTACAAGAGGCATTGGACAGTGCATCTGCTGGAGATACAGTCGTGGTCTGCCCTGGAGTGTATGGGATACGTGGAGTGAGATGCTTGGAGAATGGTGGTAAAATGACAGGTATTTGGTCACTTACTCACAGAAATATATCACCAAAATATGCTGTAGTGATCACCAAAACAGACTAAATTAGTAATTTAATTATTTAGGTTTTAGCACTCCAGAAGCGACAGTAGTCGCTGCTCACGATGCTGGTAATGTATTGATAGACTGTACAGGAAATGATTTAACACTGGAAAACCTCAAAATAGATGGCCGCAAAACAGATGTTGCTATATTAGTGCGCTCCGGAAGACTGATGATTCGCAATTGTCACATTCTTGGGCGAGAGAATAGCAGTACGTCCAGAGGAATTGTGGTATTTGGCAAAGGGAAAGTTGAACTTGAAAACTGTGTCATTTCCTGTTTTGGAACAGCCTTGTATATTAACACGGAGGCTGAAGTATGTCTTAAATCATCCCGCATCTGCTCGTGCCACATTGGAATACAGGTCAGTGACCTTTCTGTAATGCACTATGTATTGTTTCACAATAAAGGTTTTTATTTTGTATTAATATATCAATGTAGTGAACATCAAAAATTATTAACAAAATACCCTGTTCAAACCATATCTTTCATTACGGTCATAAATGTGTTTAATTAGAACTTTTTTATGATCGTAGTTTCACTGTGTGAAAATGAAAATTGACAGAATTCAAAAATAATTACATGCCAGGGGAATCTCTCTTCTGTCATCATAAACAGCTGATTCATTAACAATTGTATCTTTCATTGTTATCAGTATTTGACTCTCAGATGTTTTAGTATAATGATATGAAAAATGTAGTTTACCTGTGTTGAGATGCTAATAAAGCCTCATCACCATTATTGTGGGATTGTGTAAGCATTTGACTCAGTACCACACCAACATTTGTTAATGAAAGTACAGTTAGTTTGGAGTCTATACATTTCTAACTTACAGCCTGTTCCATCTTGACAGAAGCCATCTGTTTCTCGGTCACCTCCTTTTAGTTTATGCTGAATGAGTTGATTAACATAATAATAATAATAAAGATTTTATTGTCTTTAGGCCATTACAGCAATTGACAACGTCAAATGAAGTTACAATTTATAATACAGTGTGATAAGGTATTGACTACTGAAATATTTTAGCTTATATTACAATAAATGTACAGTGGGTCATCTGTTGGATTACTGCATTTTACAGTTGAAGAATTCATTGATATCATAGAACGGGTGGGCAGTAAACCATTCATGCAGTCTTTCTTTGAATGTATGTTCAGGAAGATCCTGTATGGCATGTGGCAGCTTATTAAATAGCTTGTGCCCTGTGACTTCATAGCTATTTATTGATTTTGATAGTCTGTGGTAAGGCGTGTATATGTGTTTGATGCTTCTTGTGTTGTAACAATTTACATTTTCTCTACGTTTCACATCTTGTAGGTTCTTCTTCGTAAAGATTAAGACATTGTATATATAGAGGTTTATTACAGTCATAATTTTTTGTTTAGTAAATAAGGGTTTGCAGTGAGCCTTATGTGAAGAATTTGTAATTATCCTAATGGCTTTCTTCTGCAATAATAGGATGTCATGTATATGACTACAGATACCCCACAAGATAATGCCATAGGATATTATACTCTGGAAAAATGCAAAATAAGATGATCTGATGTATGTTTCAGGTACACAATTTCTGAGTTGTCTTAATAAATAAATTACTCTAGATAGTTTACTACTAATATAGTTTACATGTTGGCCCCAGGATAACTTTTCGTCTAAATAAACTCCCAGGAATTTAACAGAACTAGCGTCATCAGATAGTGGCTTGTCTCTTAGAGTGAAAATTATCTGCTGAGTTTTATTTTCATTTAGCAGGAAACTATTTGCTCTGAACCAATATGCTGCATGAGTGAGTGTATTTTCAGCACAGGTTTTAAGATCATTAAGACTGTTACTGCCATGGAGAAAAGTCGTATCATCTGCATACAATACAGTGGTGGATCTAATAAACGAGGGGAGGTCATTGATCATTATCAGAAACAGGAAGGGCCCCAGTACAGATCCCTGAGGCACACCTACTTTAACATTTTCTATGTTTGACATTTCCTTACCAACACAAACTACCTGTTTACGGTTGTTGAGATAAGCTTTTAATAGTCTGAGACTGTTTTCTTTGATGCCGTAGAATTCTAGTTTCTCTAGTAGTGGCATGTGCTCAACACAGTCGAAGGCCTTGCTTAGGTCACAGAATGAGACCTGAGCAAAGCCTTTGTTCTCAAAAACTTTGAGGATGTAACTGACTACCGTGTTGATTGCATCAATGGTCGACAGATTCTTCCTAAACCCGTACGTATTGTGTAGCATTAATTATTCCTAGATTCTCAAAGTGAGATGATAATTGTTGGTACATGATGCATTCTATTACCTTGGAGAATGTGGGTACTATTGAAATAGGCCTGTAGCTAGATGGAGAGTCTTTATCTCCCTTTTTGTATACTGGGACGATTCTAGACAGTTTTAACTCATCAGGAAAATATCCCTCAAGTAAGCACTTGTTTATGCAATGGGTTAAGGGGTAGAGAATGCAGTCACACACTTTTTTTAGCAGGTTGGATGATATGCCATATATATCTAAGCTATCAGATGATTTCAGTTGTTTTATGACCCCTTGTACATATCTAGGCGATACTTCGGAGAAGGTTACCATGCTTGTATTTAGTGACTGTCTACCCCAATTTTGGGAAAGTAACTCTGATGGACTAATGTCTGGTTTGATAATTGCGTCTCCTATTTCTTTCACTGAATTAATAAAAAACTCATTGAGTGTTTGTGGTGGGATATTAATTTTGTCTTTTTTAGTATCTCTGGCAGCACTGTTAATTACTTTCCAAGCAGTTTTGCATTTATTGGTGGAATTATGTATGCTGTTGGCATTGTAGGTTTTTTTGGCTTGCAGGATGGCTTTTTTGTATTCATTCCTACATTCCACATAGGCTGATTTGGCACAGTCAGACTTCATACTATTGTATATGTTGTACAGTAACAAAACTTGTTTCTTTAGATCTGTCAGCTGTTTAGTATACCATATATTTTGTCTGTTTTGAGATCTGGATTTGTGGCTGCTGTCCATTATTTTGATTTTCTTTATGGGAATAGTATGGTTAAATAGGGTCAAGAATGCATTAAAAAATCTATCAAATATTATTTTGGCTGGCAGATCATTACTTGATGTGTAATGTCCATCGACACTACAATGGCCAAACCAGTCTCTGTCAGCAAGGGAATTACGAAATGTGTTAATTTCTTCCATGATTCTGTTGATATGTGTTTCTATTGTATACAACTCTGCTCTGTTTTTCATTTATGCAGTATTAAGTCCTTCTCTCTTGACACTGTTTTGTATTTAATCTTTGAGCGTATATCTTTCAACTTTCCTTTGAAAATTTCATTTCAAGCAACTGAATTCTTCTTTAGTCTTTAGTAATTTGCTTCCATATGTTACAATAGGGGCACCCATTATTTGTAAAATTTTAACTTTGTATTATTGCTCATCACTGGGTATCCTGTGCATTGTACCACATATCATCTGACTCTTATTTAATTTATTAGTGATGTCGTCTTCATACTCTTAGCCAATATGGAAGCTTAACTTCTGAAAATGTGACACCTGTTCCATTGATTGATCATCGTGTACTGTTTTAAAGCATACTGGAAATCTTCCTTCGAAGACCATTACTTTATTATTTTTATGGAAATTGTTAGACAATAGCTCTTTCATATTTGATTTAAAGGATATGTTGAAAATTGAATGTCATTTTCTGTCTTCTGAATACTTATTTTCCAGCTGCAAAGAGCAGGGTATTTATATGTGTGTGTCCTGTTAATCTTATACCATGTTTAATTTCCCATTTCCATTGTCTAACAGTGTTGTCTTAGTGTATGCTGGATATAGAAGGTGAAAGGCTACACCCTAGTTTCACTCTACTGTTGATCTTTATTGGAATAACAGTGCAGTGTCAGACAAAATTTGTGACTGGATTGGGCATTTCTTGGTAGGGCGGACACAGGATGGATGGAGAGTTATCGACAGATGTGGGAGTAATTTCAGGCGTTCCCCAGGAAAGTGTGTTGGGACCTTTGCTGTTCATATTGTATATTAATAACATTGCAGATAGTGTTCATTCTTTTTGCCGATGGTGCAGTTACCTATAGTGAAATACTGTCCAAAAAATCTGGACACATGTTTAGTCAGATCTGGGTCAGATTTCAAATTGTTATAGACAGCTCACTATAATAATTCATAAATGTAAAATTTGCATTTCATAAAATAAATTAAAAAAAACTACGACTAAAATGTAAGCGAGTCAAAATTAGAATCAATCTACTCATACAGATACCTTGCAGACTTCAGCTCAATCGGTAGGATACTGGGGAAATGGGAGCAGCTTACAAGACGTACTTTCGACACTCCCAGGTTATTTCTTAAGTGTGTGGTACCCATATCAACTACTGGGGTCTGTTGACTGCATACAAAGATGTATAGCATATATAATCACAAGCTTCTTTGACTTTACATACTGCTGTGTCCAGGAATTTCCATTATTGTTTTATGTAAGGATAAATTGTCTTAATCTGAATTAACATAGAATTGTTACTTCACTGTTACTGTTAGAGTGGCTATTGGAGTATATGGGGGAGGGGACAGTGGTTTAATCTCAGCAAACAAACATTCATCAACACAACCACCAAAGTAAAATTCATGGGTGAAGGATCAGAATCATTTCTGGTCAAAACTGGTGTTTGGCAATGTTGTGGTGTGTCTTCTACCCTCTTTATACTCATTTTGGATAAAGTCATCTGAGACTGGGAAAAATAACTTAAAACCAAAACTACTTAAAGATCATATGAATTGGAGACCTAAAAATGACATCCAGATTTCTTGCCTAGCTTTTGCAGATCATCTAGCAATACTAGTAGATGACAGGTTACAAGACAACAGCAAATGAACACGTAGAAACTCCCAAGGAATTTGTTGAAAGAGTTGGTCATCAGATATTCTTCCAAAGCCCAAGTATATCTGCTCAAACCATCGCACTGAAAGGCTGATAACAAAATTTGAAAAAATCAAGAGAGTCTCATACTTCAAGTATTTGGGCAAATTCCTTGAACCTGTAGGGGGAGAGAGAACAGCACAGAAAATCTGAACGCAAAAGCTTACACTAAAATGTACATCACCCACAGCAAAAAATGTATGTCCATACACATGAAAAATAGCCACTAAAATATCCTTATTATCTTGTGTATCTATTTGTATTCGGATCCCACTCCAGCTACTGCTGGGTCTGGGTGCTGACAAGTACTCTCCATTTGGCTCGGTCCTCCCACCACTTTTCTTCCTCCTCTTGATGCCATGTCACACCTCTCCTTTCCACAGATATTCTCACTCCCACTTTTCCACAATGTTCTGGGGCGCCCTCTAGGTCTTTTTCAATTCATCTTTATTTCTTCCATAGTTTTGGGGAGTTTCTTAACATGCCCGTACCATCTTAATCTCTTTTTTCCAATTTCTTTTCTCATACTTTCTTGTTTAAGATCCTTTCTAATATCTACATTCCTTATTCTGTCCTTTCTTGTTTTTCCCTCAACTGCTCTGAGAAATTTCATTTCCCCTGCTTGCAGTCTGCTCCAGTCCCTTTCTGTCATTGTCTATGTTTCTCCTCCATACATGACAATAGGGAAGTAATAACTCTTATACATAAGGAGTTTTGCTTTTTCTAAACCTTCCTTATTCCAAATCAGGTGTTTTATTGTTTGGTAGAAATTACTTCCCTTCTGTAACCTCCTATTAATTTCGTTGGTTATTCTTCCATCACTAGATATTTCACTCCCTAAATAAGTGAAACTGTCTACCACTTTGAGGGGTTCTCCATTCAAAGTAATATTCCCATTGGTCCCTTTGTCTCTTCCAAATACTATTCCTCCACTCTTTTCTTTATTTATTTTTAATCCATACCTTTTACTTATTTCCCTCCACGCATCAAGTTGTAACTGTACATCTACCTCTTTATCACCCCAGATTACCATATCATCGGCAAAAATCATCTGTTGGGCTTTTTCTTTTACTATATCTTTAACTGCCCTATTCATTCCCTCCATCACAACATTAAAAAGTGCAGGAGACAGAATACTTCCTTGTTTAAGTCCTTGTCTTATTTCAGAGTATTCATTGTTCCCCAATGGTGTTCTAATTCTACAATTGTGCCCATCTTCTATACCCATCTTTTTCATTTCTTCCCAGAGTCTTTCCCTGCTAACTGAGTCGTATGCCTTTGTCTGTGTCTGTAAAAACCATTATCCCCTTTTGTTATACTCCCAACTTTTTTCCATCAGTTGACGGATAGGAAATATCAGGTCAATTGTGCTTCTTGCTTTCCTAAACCCATGCTGTTCTTCACTCAGCTCCTTTTCTATTTGTTTCACTTATTCGATTTAGTAAAACTCTTTCAAAAATGTTGGCTGTATGACTCATAAGGGTTATTCCTCTGTAGTTTTTCCAAAGTCTTTTATTGCCTTTCTTGAAGATGTGAACAATGTCTCCTCTTCTCCAATCATCAGGTTTTGTACTATTTCTCCACACACTTGATAGTACTCTATATAGCCACTGCATTCCCACTGGACCTGCTGCTCTTATCATGTCCACTGATAACGTCATTAGGTCCTGGGGCTTTCCCCCCATTCATCTTCTTCACAGCTATTTCCATTTCTTCCCATGTAATTTGTCCTAATTCTGCTTACCAACTTCTCCCAATTTCTCCATTGTTTGTTGTTTCCTTGTGTACCTGCTCCTCAGCATTTAACAGTTTCTTAAAATGTTCTCTCCAGAGATGTTTTATATTCCCTGGATCTTCAGTCACAGTACCATGCTCTGTTTCTATCGTTACTGGTACTTCAGAAGGCTTCCTTTTATTTTTCATCATTTTATAGAACATTTTCTTATTGCTCTTCACACCTTCAAGTTTCTTTTGTAAACTCTTCCCATGCCATTTTCTTTGCTGTTTCCTCTATATATCTTTTATGGTCCTCGTCATTTTTAGTTTTCCACCACTTTCTCCATGCTCCATTTTTTCTTCTAACTGCTTGGATTGTGCTATCATCCCACCAACTAGTTTGTCTTGCTTTTTCCTTTTCAGAGATTGTACCACATAGTTTTTGTGCTGCTTCGACTAGTGTCTGTGAATAAACTCCATTCTTTTTCTACATTGCAGAAAACCTATTTTGGAAATTTTTGTGTGATTAATTCTCTATACTTCTCAGCACTTTCAGTCTCCTTCAGTTTCCAATCCTGTATCCTCATCACTTTCTTCTGGTTTCTATTTTTCACACACTGATTCATTTTCCATTGTCCCACCAGTAACCTATGGTATCTGCACTCACACTTGGAATTACCTTCACATATGTTACTTTCTCTCCCCATTCCCTATCTACTAGAGTACAATCAGTTACACTCTTGGTTCTTTCATTCCAACCCAGCCGTTTGTTATTTTCATTCCATTCCTCTGTCACAAATCCAGGAGTCTTTCCCCTTGTCTCTTTGTCTTGTATGCTAGTTAATGCTTGCACTACACAGAAAAGGTGATGTGGAAGAAATTGTGAAAGAGAAACATAGAATTCTAAGAATGCTACTCCACTCCAAAAGAATAGAAGATCAATACAGACTGCATCAGGTAAAGAAGATTAATTTGAGTCCCGTTTCAGGGAGTTCGTAGATATACACATAAAATTTCACTCACAAAACAGTGATGTACATACAGCTACTCAAAAGCATACCCTGGATCCAGCAGGTCAAAAAGGATTTAGAAATGGCTCACCTAAGTCCATCAGACATTTTCAACAAGAAATTATACAGACAAAAATTAGCAAATGGAAAGTTCTGCCAGGGAATGAAGCTATCACCAGACAAGGAACAAAGTAGACACATGAAGAAAGAGAATCAATGGAGAACTAGCAAGAGCTGCTTTTTTGCATGGCACATGAATGTTCTTATTTCTCTTTTTGCATATGTTTCACAATGATTGCAGTTTGAAGGTATTATTTGTACTGTACTGACACATCATAGTGTTAGTCACAGGTGTAGGTAGTGGCTCATATAAAGTATAACTCCTGTTTCATGCCCTATGTCACCTTCTCCCATCTGACAGTTCTCTGGGGAAAAACCAGAAATACGACAACACTGGTTATAAGGCATGTAGCATTAGCTCTAGTATGTTATTTTTCTCATTCAAATTATGTCAGCTTCTCTCTTGTCTTCAGAAAGAAAACCTTAATGCTCACATGTTTTCCAGACTTAAGCCAAACATACGTTTCCCTTTGAGTATAAAAAAGCATGCAACATTTTATGTTACGTATTTAAAATAGACTCTTCAGCTATCCCTTAACAATCTAAGCATGTTATTTTAACATGTCCAAGAGATAAAACTTTCATTATTTTAAACAAGAAAAGTGCTGAAAATTGAACAACTAAATATCAATATCAGGAAACATAGAATGATATTTGATGACCGTCTGGTTCAGATGAATGAAAACATGATATGGAGAGAAGTTCTGAACATATCATCCACAAAAAATCTTCCTGATCCAAATGGCATTAAGAAATTATCTTAAACAGTTGAAGTCTGAATATGAAACTATGAACAGATGAAGTATCAAAAGAGGGTTTAAGAGTCCTATTTCAGGTTCTTAAAAAAGAAACCGGTGCAAAGCAGTCAGATGTTCGGAAACAACAGCACTATGGTTGAATGAAAAAATTATTGGAAAAACCAAAAGTTAAATAAGAAGTAATTATTTATGTGATCTATAGGAGGCTCAAATCATGTGGAGAAAAAACATGTATGAATTTCATGAGTTGTAATATTTTCAGATTCTTAGCTGACATCTACTTAACTTTGATATACTTTCACTGTCAAACTTTTTACTTATTCTTGACACACACACACACACACACACACACACACACACACACACACACAGAGTGTGAAGATACTACTCTAGTATGATGTAATTTTCTTTGTATGTTGGGGGGCATTGCAATAGTATTTGTATATTTGTTCACATATATGTTCTGTAGCTGCCATTTTTCATTTTTTTTTTCTGCTGTTGGTACTTGCGCAATTGTTATCATGTGGTGTAAAACATTTCTACAAGTATAATAGTGTTGGTGTGCTCTTCAGTCCAGAGGCTGGTTTGATGCAGTTCTCCATGCTACTCTGTCCTGTGCAAACTTCTTCATCTCCCAGTACCTACTGCAACCTACATCCTTCTTAATCTGCTTAGTGTATTCGACTCTTGGTCTCCCTCCAAGATTTTTACCCTCCACGCTTCCCTCCAGTACTAAATTGATTATACCCTTGCTGCTTCAGAACGTGTCCTAATAATAGTACAAAATTGCAATTTCTTCAGGTTTTGAACATTTTAATCGGTGATGTTCTGTGAGAGAGGCTGTTGATAGAAAGTATCAAGAGATTGCTAGGTGAAAATTGCAACGAAGGTGTCTGGAAAAAAGTGAAATGAGGACTTGTCATGTCACGCATGAGAGAGGGAAATGTGTGTTAGCAGTAGGGGCTTGAGACTGCTTTTCCAGTGAATGGTATGGAGTGCTGCAGTGTCCACCATAGATCATGAAACTAAATATAAACTGCTTGCAAACTGAAGCCTTGCAAGGTGGATTTGAAAATGTGACATGCAGACAGTGGAGTCATCTATTTCTGGAGTGGATGGTTTTCACCTTGTTGGATGGACTGCAAAATTAATGGGTGCATAAATTAAACTGATTTTCAGTGTAAATTATTGCACCGTGAAAGCTACCAATTAGTGCAGTTGTTCCAAGTTGACCTTGCTGCTTGAACAGTAAGTACTGTAAATCTGAAGTAAAAAAAAATTAACTTCTTGTCACAAAATAATAATACAAAAGCTATGGTGTTTGGACTGTGCAGCCACGTGTAACCAAAGTGAACATTTTCTGATGCACATCACGGACTATGATACATAAAGTGGTTTTCGCCTTAAATTAATATGAGAACTAAAATGTTTGAACACAGGGAGAAATTATTATTGTGCACAGCAGTGTCATACATATCGTGTGCTTACTGGATGAAGCACATTTCATGTGTGATGCCATCTTGCAGGTATTTCAGTCAACGAGGGGACTGAAAATGTTGTACTTCACTTCACGTGTGTAATAAATTGCCTTTTCAAGGATCCAAGTACAGTGGCAATTAATAATGAAGATTACACAACTAGTCAATGGACATCCAACATAGAATGAAGACATGCCGGAGTCAACAGCTAAGTGGTTGTTTATCAGACATCATAAATTATCTGACGCTCTTATCTTGTGGGCAAATGTCAGCAAGCATTTTGTATTAAACATATCATTTTGTACTGAAGCTATTTTTACAGCTCTCATAGTTGCAATGTTTATCATGTAACTTCAATCTCGGGCATTTTAAATAATGTTTTCATTGATTTCAAAAGTTTAAATCAAACTCAATTTCTATGAATTCTGAAGGTGCAGGGGTAAAACACAGGTAGTGGAAGGACATTTACAATTTGCATAGAAACCAGATAGCAATTTGGGTGCATAGATCCTGAGAAATCATTACCCAGAACAACCACCTCTGGCCGTAATAACAGCCTTGATGCGCCTCGGCATTGCGTCAAACAGAGCTTGGATGGCGCGTACATGTACAGCTGCCCATGCAGCTTCAAAACAATACCACAGCTCATCAAGAGTAGTGACTGGCGTATTGTGACAAACCAGTTGCTCGGCCACCATTGACCAGACGTTTTCAGTTGGTGAGAGATCTTGAGTATGTGCTGGCCAGGGCAATAGTCAAACATTTTCTGTATCCAGAAAGACGCGTACAGGACCTGCGAAATGCGGCCGTGCACCATCCTGCTGAAATGTAGGGTTCCGCTGGGATCGAATGAAGGGTAGAGTCATGGGTCGTAACACATCTGAAATGTAACATCCACTGTTCAAAGTGCCGTCAATGCGAACAAGAGGTGACCAAGACGTGTAATCAATGGCACCCCATACCATCACGCCGGGTGATACGTCAGTATGGCGATGACGAATACGCGCTTCCAATATGCGTTCACCGCGATGTCGCCAAACACGGATGCGACCATCATGATGCTGTAAACATAACCTGGATTCATACGAAAAAATGACGTTTTGCCATTCGTGCACCCAGGTTCATCGTTGAGTACACCATCCTGTATGTGATGCAGCGTCAAGGGTAACCGCAGCTGTGGTCCCCGAGCTGATTGTCATGCAGCGTCAAGGGTAACCGCAGCTGTGTTCCCCGAGCTGATTGTCCATGCTGCTGCAAACGTCGTCGAACTGTTCGTTCAGATGGTTGTTGTCTTGCAAACGTCCCCATCTGTTGACTCAGAGATCGAGACATGGTTGCACGATCCGCTACAGTCATGCGGATAAGATGCCTGTCATCTTGACTGCTAGTGATACGAGGCCGTTGGGCTCCCGCACGGTGTTCCGTATTACCCTCCTGAACCCACCAATTCGATATTCTGCTAACAGTCATTGGATCTCGACCACCGCGAGCAGTAATGTCGCGATACGATAAACCGGAATAGGCAACAATCTGACCTTTATCAAAGTCGGAAACATGATGGTGCGCATTTCTCCTCCTTAAACGAGGCATCACAACAACGTTTCACCAGGCAGCGCCGGTCAACTGCTGTTTGTGTATGAGAAATCGGTTGGAAACTTTTGTCATGTGAGCACGTTGTAGGTGTCGCTACCGGCGCCACCCTTGTGTGAATGCTCGGAAAAGCTATTCATTTGCCTATCACAGCATCTTCTTCTTGTTGATTAAATTTCGCGTCTGTAGCACGTCATCTTCGTGGTGTAGCCATTTTAATGGCCAGTAGTGTATTATTACCCAAGTAACTGATATAATGAAGAGGGCATTGGATAGGAAGAGGTGAGTGTTATGTGGCAAACTAGAAAAAGGTCTGATTGAAAGGCTTGGCAAGTATTTTGTTTAGAGTTTAGTGCTCTTTTTTGAACAAATCCATGGACACTGAGATGAGAGGATGCATCATTTGACATGTCCACGTGGAGCAGTGTTCCTTGAGTGTTGAACACAATCTATGTGCAGCACTATGTAGACAGTTTCCAGAATCTGCAACGTGTCCATAAAGTCAAAACGCCCAGTGAGGCTGTCGAAAGGCATCATATTGTTGCACGATAACGTCCGCCCTTACACCGCCAATCGGGCAAAGGCTACACTTCAACGATTTGTTTAGGAAATACTACGATATTCTACGCACAGCTCGTATGTTTCACAGAGCGGTTTAAAATCTTTGGCGACCCGAGGAAAGACGTGTGTGGACGTCAGTTTTTGTGAGACGAGGCAGTACAAGAGTGGGTGCGGTTGTGGATTAGCCAGCGGCCGACCGCGTTCTGTGCAATAGGAATAGACCATCTCGTTTCGAGGGGCTTGAAATGAAAGCAGTGGTTGAGAAGGGATTGAGACGGATGGGATTGTAGCCTATCTCCGATGTTATTCAATCAGTATAGTGAGCAAGGAGCAAAAGAAACAAAAGAAAAATTTGGAGTAGGAATTAAATCCGTGGAGAAGAAATAAAAACTTTGAGGTTTGCCGACGATGTTGTAATTCTGTCAGAGATAGTAAAGAATCTGGAAGAGCAGTTGAATGGAATGGACAATATCTTCAAAGGAGGATATAAGATGAATATCAACAAAAGCAAAACAAGGATAATGGAATGTAATCGAATTAAATCAGGTGATGCTGAGAAATTTGATTAGGAAATGAGACACTTAAAGTAGCAGATGAGTTTTGCTACTTGGGGAGCAAAATAACTGATGATGGTCAAAGTAGAGAGTATATAAAATGTAGACTGGCTATGGTAAGGAAAGTGTTTCTGAAGAAGAAAAGTTTGTTAACATCAAGTGTAGATTTGTCAGGAAGTCATTTCTGAAAGTATTTGTATGTAGTGTAGCAATGTATGGAAGTGAGACATGGATGATTGTTTAGACAACAAGAGAATAGTAGCTTTTGAACTGTGGTGCTACAGAAGAATGCTGAAAATTATATGGGTAGATCACCTAACTAATGAGGAGGCACTGAACAGTATTGGGGAGAAGAGGCACAACTTGACTAGAACAAGGGATCGGTTGGTAGGACATGTTCTGAAGCATCAAGGGATCACCAATTTAGTACTGGAGGAAAGCGTTGAAGGTAGAAATCGTAGGAGGAGACCAGGAGATGAATACAGTAAGCAGATTCAGAAGGACGTAGGCTGCAGTAGTTACTTGGAGACGAAGAAGCTTGCACAGGAGTAGCATGGAGAGCTGCATCAAACCACAACTACTATGAAATGAATTTCCATTGCAAATACATTTTTACCCATTCTTTATCTTTTGACACTGCATTCATTCTGGTAGCATTTATGAGTACTACATATTTATCTGCACTGGCACAGTTTTTTTTTTTTCTTCAGTTTTTGTGTTTTTCATCATTTGCTACATATAAACATGTAATTGTAGTGTACATAACATTACTCCTCACTTTTGCATTTTTATCTAAATCACTTGTTGAATTTTGTTCTGTTCAGTGCAATGTGCTAGTGAAATATGTCTGTCATAGTGTGTCAGCCATTAAGCAGCTGGTTACAACCAATCATGAAAAAGTAGATGAAATTTCATTGCTGAGGCATTTAGACCACTTGAAAACTTCAAATCTGACACATGTGCATTGCATTGTATTTTGTTTAAATATTGTCAGAGTTAAATATAATGGGAATTAGTGAAGTGTGGTGGCAATAAATACAGAATTTCAGAAATGTGAAGGCACTGCCAAATGTCTTGGAACTACTAATACTTGTACTGTTCAACTTTCATTAGTTCTTATGAACTGTTACAGTTTGTGAGAAAGTGACATGTAGGTCAGACATAAACTTGTTGGATAGCAAGGGAGATAAGGCTAATTGCCATGGCAGTCCTTTGCTTGTTGTCTTGAGCTCTAACAGGGATTTCCCTTCTTATTACTGGTATTCTATATAAAAGCAACTGGATAAGTGTTCATCAGTATACCAGGAAAATTTTGCTTCTGCATTTTGGCAACCAGGACGACATTGTCTTCTTGTTTTTCTGGTTACGGTCTTCAGTCGTACAACTGATTTGATGCAGCTCTCCAAAGGCGTTCATCCTGTATAAGGGTCATCATCTCCGACTAACTGCCACAACTAAATCCATCTGAACCTTCTTACTGTACTGAAACCTTGGCTTTTCTATGAAGTTTTTACTCTCCACAGTTGTCTCAGGATGTGACCTAACAATCGATCCCTCTTTTAGTCAAGTTGTGCCACAGTTTCCTATTTCCCCAATACAGTTCAGTGCCCCTTCGTTAGTTATTCAATCTACCCATCTAATCATCAGTATTCTTGTGTAGCACATCAGTTGAAAAGTTTCTATTCTATTCTTGCCTGAACTGTTCGTTGTCCACATTTTACTTCCATACAAATATGTGTAGGAATCATTTCGTAACATTTAAATTTGTATTTGATATTGACATATTTCTGTTTTTCAGAGACGTTTCTCTTTTCTGTGCCATTTAATGTATCTAATATTGTTAATTACAAGGCAGGATATCCCCTCACTGTGGTACATTAGTGTTAGGTTTAAGCGTTTTATCACACACAGTTCATGCTAACCTAACATATATGCCACCATTCTTCCACCAACTCTGTGCTTTGCATTCTGATATCTGGAGTAATACACATCAACTTGTAATTCAAAAAGTGTTCAGTCAGTGAGGTAGCTGTGGTGTGAGTCTGTGCCGTAGCAGCTGCACAGGTGACAAACTCTTGTACACATTCATCGAAGGCTCTTTGGAAACTGTAAAAAGCAGTCCTAGACTTGTGGTTCTCACATTCAGCAAGTCCCCGTGAATAACACAGCTGTTCATTGTCAGTGCAAGTTTGTCAGAAAGACCTCATGTCCAATGTACCTGATGTGTGACGTCTTTACGTCTGCGATGGAAAGTATCCCCTTACAATGACCATTGCACAGCTAATACTGTGTACTGATTATCACATTTCTTGCATAATAACAATGACTTCGTATATCATCTGGCTGCAATGTTATGTCGATGTTATGAGTGCCCCTGACATACAGGGTAGCTTAAGGGTTCTTGAAGCTGCAATGCTTTCAGCTTCCATCAGACAACTTATCCTTTTCTTGCTTTTAGCCGTTACACATGTGACAGCTACATCACATGTACCATTGCAACTTTGTATAAACCAAAGCCATTTCCATATATAAATTTACTTTCTTTTATTCTCAATAAAAGAATTGTTATGTGGAGGTTTATATTGTAACAGAGATCATAAACCAAGTTACATTTTATAACAGTGATGTCTTTTGGCAAATATTTTTATTATTAAATGTTCTCAGTGCACTTGTAGCATTAGACATTGATGAAAATCTGGACATCTGACATTTTTCAGCCTTTTCATCATCAGGATATCAACTGACTGTTGAAGGTGGCACAAATGGTGCGATATCACTGTGTGTGTCTGTTTCCATCACAATATATAATTTGAGACATACTCTGAGCAATATCTCTGATCAAATGTCTGCTTCCATCCATTCCTTAGTGCAAATCCCATATCTGTATTAAAGTTGTTCACACACATTTTAATCTTCATAGCCTCACTGATCATTGAGGTCCATTTGTTGGTAGTGGGGTTAGAATCTGTGTTTACTGGAACAAGATTTTGTGCTTATTCATTAGTCTGTCTTTGTGTTTTGCTTATATTCAGCACAGTGTTGAGGAATAGTTCCAACATTCTGTCCCATATAATTGTTGCAACATTTACAGGAAATATTGTAAACACCTGGAACTCTTGATCAGTTTTTTTTCTTTTTTCTTTTATGGAAACAGTTTTAATCCCATGTGTGTTCAAGATTCATCAGCTTTTACTCAATTTTGCTCCAAGCAATAGAAGGAATATCATGTGCTGATCCTGTTAAGTTGGTTCAGTTGATTTCAGTATGTATTTTGTAGAGACCGCAGGAATTGATTTACTGTGCCCAACAGCCCATTTTGTTTAGACACAGAGAGTTTATTTTGGCACCAATATGATTCTACACAATATGCTGTTAGCTCTATGTATCAGAGTATCCAAATAGTTCTCTTTTTGACAGGATGATGGAAATTGTGCGTGTTGAGAGGATCGGTTTATGATACACCAAACGGCTGGGCTGACCCAGCTTAACACTCAACCAGAACATCCAAAAAAGGGTACATTCCTTCCATTTCCACAGTGATATACTAAAAGCATATTGGGGTAGAAGCATCTCAGAACAAAAATAAACCATGTGACCACTGTCTACACCACTGTCTACAAACAAATTGGCTATCAGGCATATAAAATCAAGTCAACTATTGTAATAAAAAATGAACCAAATTTTCTAAAGCAACATGACAAGCCATAGCGTGACATTCCTTTTGTTCTGTGGAGCAACATTGTATAAAATCTGACATATCTCAAATACAAACATTGTTAAAACTGTTTTTAAGCCGCCTAAGACAACCACAGAGTTGTTGTGCCCTCTGAAGAATGAATAGTCATGGCCTCAGATCACAGAAGCTTACAATATACCACATAAATATGGCAGTAGTTACATGGGACAAACTATTCTAACTAGAGCTGTATTGAACATAAACATTACATACTGTACAGAAATCCTGAAAAATCACAAAGTAATGAAGAAGCACAAAACCCTGTCTGTGCTGACACATATTCTACCCCACACTTTAAACAACTACAACTCAATGGGCAATGAGGCTGTGGAAATTAGAATGTGTGTGAATAATTGTAATAAATAGATGGTATTTGCAGTCAGTAGTGTATGGAAGCAGGCACTTGATACAGAGAGATCACATAGGAGTACGTTCCATGTTATATACTGTGATAGCAGCAGATGCTGTGAGTGATGTTTCATCGTTGTCACCAGTGTAATTACTGGTCATAGTGGCACTACTATATCAGATACAGGGGTGAAATTTTGTTACTATTCTGACACTCAGTTGCTTTTGTGACAATGACAATTGTGGACAATGTGGAAAGTTCTGATTTTCATCAGTAATTAATGTGACAAGTGTGCTGAGAACATTTGTTACGAGGGTGGTTTGAAAAGTTCTCGGAACAGAATAAAAAAAAAAATACTTACATCACCGAAACTTTATTTTTTACTTTTCAATGTAGTCCCCTTGTAGATTAATGCACTTGGTCCAATGATGTTCCAGTGCCTCAATCCCATCTTGAAAATGAGTTTCCTCCAAGCCTGCAAAATAGTTTTCAACTCCGGCTATCAATTCTTCGTTTGAAGTGAATGTTCATCCACCAAGATAAATTTTTATATTTGGGAAGAGATAGAAGTCCTGCTGAGCCATATCAGGTGAATAAGACGGGTTTGGCAACAATTTATACCTTACTTCGTGTAATTTTGCCATGGCAACGGCACATGTGTACGGTCGTGCATCAAGAGTCACGACACTCATCTTGCAAATAATTTTTTCATTTCTAATTCTTCAGTTAAAATGTAATGTACCCTTTCAGGTGACATCTTGCAAGCACGAGCAATTTCACGCACTTTCAATCGGTGATCGTCCATGACCATTTTGTGCGCTTTCGCAATGATTGCTGGAATAGTGACACATCTTGGCTGACCACTCTGCAGATTTTCATATAGCTCTCCCAACCAAATTTAAATTCATTTGTCCACTTGGCAACAGTTGAATATGAAGGAGCAGAGTCTCCCAGTAGTGATTAAGTACTTTGTAAAGAAAGGTATGAAAGCAAAGGACATTCACACCAATTTGGAGAATACACTGCTCGAATCTTGATTTTTTTTTTTTTTTTTTTTAAATATATATATATATATATATATATATATATATATATATATATATATATATATATATATATATATATATATATATATATATATATATATATATATTAAAAAAAATCAAGATTCGAGCAGTTATTAAATAATAGAGGGAAACATTCCACGTGGGAAAAATATATCTAAAACAAAGATGATGAGACTTACCAAATAAAAGCGCTGGCGGGCCGATAGACACACAAACACACACACACAAAATTCTAGCTTTCGCAACCAACGGTTGCTTCGTCAGGAAAGAGGGAAGGAGGGGGAAAGACGAAAGGATGTGGGTTTTAAGGGAGAGGATAAGGAGTCCTTCCAATCCCAGGAGCCGAAAGACATACCTTAGGGGGAAAAAAGGACAGGTATACACTCGCACACACGCACGTACACAGACACAAGCAGACATTTGTCAAGGCAAAGAGTTTGGGCAGAGATGTCAGTCGAGGCGGAAGTAAAGAGGCAAAGATGTTGTTGAAAGACAGGTGAGGTATGGGTGGCAGCAACTTGAAATTAGCGGAGGTTGAGGCCTGGCGGATAACGAGAAGAGAGGGTATACTGAAGGGCAAGTTCCCATCTTCGGAGTTCTGACAGGTTGGTGTTAGTGGGAAGTATCCAGATAACCTGGACAGTGTAACACAGTGCCAAGATGTGCTGGCCATGCACCAAGGCATGTTTAGCCACAGGGTGATCCTCATTACCAACAAACACTGTCTGCCTGTGTCCATTCATGCGAATGGACAGTTTGTTGCTGGTCATTCCCACATAGAAAGCTTCACAGTGTAGGCAGGTCAGTTGGTAAATCACGTGTGTGCTTTCACACGTGGCTCTGCCTTTGATCGTGTACGCCCTCCGGGTTACAGGACTGCAGTAGGTGGTGGTGGGAGGATGCATGGGACAGGTTTTACACCGGGGGAGGTTACAAGGGTAGGAGCCGGAGGGTAGCGAAGGTGGTTTGGGGATTTCATAGGGATAAACTAAGATGTTACGAAGGTTAGGTGCACGGCGGAAAGACACTCTTGGTGGAGTGGGGAGGATTTCACGAAGGATGGATCTCATTTCAGGGCAGGATTTAAGGAAGTCGTATCCCTGCTGGAGAACCACATTCAAAGTCTGATCGAGTCCCGGAAAGTATCCTGTCACAAGTGGGGCACTTTTAAGGTTCTTCTGTGGG
Source organism: Schistocerca piceifrons (assembly GCF_021461385.2). Classification (NCBI taxonomy): domain Eukaryota; kingdom Metazoa; phylum Arthropoda; class Insecta; order Orthoptera; family Acrididae; genus Schistocerca; species Schistocerca piceifrons. Next base: position 817,295,351 of record NC_060141.1, read on the forward strand.
AGGTTCTGGGTTTGAGGGGATGGGGAAGTGGCTCTGGTTATTTGCTTCTGTACCAGGTCGGGAGGGTAGTTGTGGGATGCGAAAGCTGTTGTCAGGTTGTTGGTGTAATGGTTCAGGGATTCCGGACTGGAGCAGATTCGTTTGGCACGAAGACCTAGGCTGTAGGAAAGGGACCGTTTGATGTGGAATGGGTGGCAGCTGTCATAATGGAGGTACTGTTGCTTGTTGGTGGGTTTGATGTGGACAGACGTGTGAAGCTGGCCATTGGACAGATGGAGGTCAACGTCAAGGAAAGTGGCATGTGATTTGGAGTAGGACCAGGTGAATCTGATGGAACCAAAGGAGTTGAGGTTGGAGAGGAAATTCTGGAGTTCTTCTTCACTGTGAGTCCAGATCATGAAGATGTCATCAATAAATCTGTACCACAGTTTGGGTTGGCAGGCCTGGGTAACCAAGAAGGCTTCCTCTAAGCGACCCATGAATAGGTTGGCGTACGAGGGGGCCATCCTGGTACCCATGGCTGTTCCCTTTAATTGTTGGTATGTCAGTCCCTCAGCCACATACTCCCGACGATCAAGTACCACTGTCGTGGAACCCTTGTCCGCCGGAAGAATGACGATGGAATGGTCAGCCTTCAGATCACGGATAGCTTGGGCTTCAGCAGTGGTGATGTTGGGAGTAGGATTAAGGTTTTTTAAGAAGGATTGAGAGGCAAGGCTGGAAGTGAGAAATTCCTGGAAGGTTTGGAGAGGGTGATTTTGAGGAAGAGGAGGTGGGTCCCGCTGTGACGGAGGACGGAACTGTTCCAGGCAGGGTTCAATTTAGATAGTGTCTTGGGGAGTTGGATCATTAGGAGTAGGATTAGGATCATTTTTCTTTGTGGCAAAGTGATATTTCCAGCAGAGAGTACGAGTGTAGGACAGTAAATCTTTGACGAGGGCTGTGTGGTTGAATCTGGGAGTGGGGCTGAAGGCGAGGCCTTTGGTTAGGACAGAGGTTTCAGATTGGGAGAGAGGTTTGGAGGAAAGGTTAACTACTGAGTTAGGGTGTTGTGGTTCCAGATTGTGTTGATTGGAATTTTGAGGTTTTGGAGGGAGTGGAGCTGGAAGTGGTAGATTGAGTAGATAGGAGAGACTGGGTTTGTGTGCAATGAGAGGAGGTTGAGGTTTGCTGGAAAGGTCGTGAATATATATATACACTACTGGAAATGGAAAAAAGAACACATTGACACCGGTGTGTCAGACCCACCATACTTGCTCTGGACACTGCGAGAGGGCTGTACAAGCAATGATCACACGCACGGCACAGCGGACACACCAGGAACCGCGGTGTTGGCCGTCGAATGGCGCTAGCTGCGCAGCATTTGTGCACCGCCGCCGTCAGTGTCAGCCAGTTTGCCGTGGCATACGGAGCTCCATCGCAGTCTTTAACACTGGTAGCATGCCGCGACAGCGTGGACGTGAACCGTATGTGCAGTTGACGGACTTTGAGCGAGGGCGTATAGTGGGCATGCGGGAGGCCGGGTGGACGTACCGCTGAATTGCTCAACACGTGGGGCGTGAGGTCTCCACAGTACATCAATGTTGTCGCCAGTGGTCGGCGGAAGGTGCACGTGCCCGTCGACCTGGAACCGGACTGCAGCGACGCACGGATGCACGCCAAGACCGTAGGATCCTACGCAGTGCCGTAGGGGACCGCACCGCCACTTCCCAGCAAATTAGGGACACTGTTGCTCCTGGGGTATCGGCGAGGACCATTCGCAACCGTCTCCATGAAGCTGGGCTACGGTCCCGCACACCGTTAGGCCGTCTTCCGCTCACGCCCCAACATCGTGCAGCCCGTCTCCAGTGGTGTCGTGACAGGCGTAAATGGAGGGACGAATGGAGACGTGTCGTCTTCAGCGATGAGAGTCGCTTCTGCCTTGGTGCCAATGATGGTCATATGCGTGTTTGGCGCCGTGCAGGTGAGCGCCACAATCAGGACTGCATACGACCGAGGCACACAGGGCCAACACCCGGCATCATGGTGTGGGGAGCGATCTCCTACACTGGCTGTACACCACTGGTGATCGTCGAGGGGACACTGAATAGTGCACGGTACATCCAAACCGTCATCGAACCCATCGTTCTACCATTCCTAGACCGGCAAGGAAACTTGCTGTTCCAACAGGACAATGCACGTCCGCATGTATCCCGTGCCACCCAACGTGCTCTAGAAGGTGTAAGTCAACTATCCTTGCCAGCAAGATCTCCGGATCTGTCCCCCATTGAGCATGTTTGGGACTGGATGAAGCGTCGTCTCACGCGGTCTGCACGTCCAGCACGAACGCTGGTCCAACTAAGGCGCCAGGTGGAAATGGCATGGCAAGCCGTTTCACAGGACTACATCCAGCATCTCTACGATCGTCTCCATGGGAGAATAGCAGCCTGCATTGCTGCGAAAGGTGGATATACACTGTACTAGTGCCGACATTGTGCATGCTCTGTTGCCTGTGTCTATGTGCCTGTGGTTCTGTCAGTGTGATCATGTGATGTATCTGACCCCAGGAATATGTCAATAAAGTTTCCCCTTCCTGGGCCAATGAATTCACGGTGTTCTTATTTCAATTTCCAGGAGTGTATATCGAATCTTGATTTTTTTTTTTTATATATATATATATATATCTCAAGATTCGAGCAGTGATTAAATAATAGAGGAAAACATTCCACGTGGGAAAAATATATCTAAAACAAAGATGATGAGACTTACCAAATAAAAGCGCTGGTGGGTCGATAGACACACAAACACACACACAAAATTCTAGCTTTCGCAACCAACGGTTGCTTCGGCAGGAAAGAGGGAAGGAGGGGGAAAGACGAAAGGATGTGGGTTTCAAGGGAGAGGGTAAGGGGTCATTCCAATCCCAGGAGCCGAAAGACTTACCTTAGGGGGAAAAAAGGACAGGTATACACTCGCACACACGCACATACACAGACACAAGCAGACATTTGTCAAGGCAAAGAGTTTGGGCAGAGATGTCAGTCGAGGCGGAAGTAAAGAGGCAAAGATGTTGTTGAAAGACAGGTGAGGTATGAGCGGCGGCAACTTGAAGTTAGCGGAGGTTGAGGCCTGGCGGATAACGGGAAGAGAGGATATACTGAAGGGCAAGTCCCCATCTCCAGAGTTCTGACAGGTTGGTGTTAATGGGAAGTATCCAGATAACCCGGACGGTGTAACACTGTGGCAGTTCCAAACTGAACAATCCATTGCCCTCACCCTCCTAATCCTTCACCTACACATCAACTCAGCCAATGAACACACCCGTCAATTCCTATCCTTAATAAAAGTCCTCAATCTTTCCTCTCCCACATCCTCACCGGCTGTTCAGATCATCCTCCTACAGGCCAACCGCAAATTAGAACAGCATGCCACCCTCCATCTTAAAAAACTATCCAAACTCCTGGTTTCCCACCTACGGAAAGGCAACTCACTCACCCTTCACAACCTTTCCAGCAAACCTCAACCTCCTCTCATTGGACACAAACCCAGTCTCTCCCATCTACTCAATCTCCCAGTTCCAGCTCCACTCCCTCCAAAACCTCAAAATCCAATCAACACAATCTGGAACCACAACACCCTAACTCAGTAGTTAACCTTTCCTCCAAACCTCTCTCCCAATCCGAAACCTTTGTCCTATCCAAAGGCCTCACCTTCAGCCACACTCCCAGATTCAACCAAACAGCCCTCGTCAAAGATTTACTGTCCTACACTCGTACTCTCTGCTGGAAATATCACTTTGCCACAAAGAAAAATGATCCTAATCCTACTCCTAGTGCTCCAACTCCCCAAGACACTATCCAAATTGAACCCTGCCTGGAACAGTTCCGTCCTCCGTCACAGCGGGACCCACCTCCTCTTCCTCAAAATCACCCTCTCCAAACCTTCCAGGAATTTCTCACTTCCAGCCTTGCCTCTCAATCCTTCTTAAAAAACCTTAATCCTACTCCCAACATCACCACTGCTGAAGCCCAAGCTATCCGTGATCTGAAGGCTGACCATTCCATCGTCATTCTTCCGGCGGACAAGGGTTCCACGACAGTGGTACTTGATCGTCGGGAGTATGTGGCTGAGGGACTGCGTCAGCTTTCAGATAACACCACATACAAAGTTTGCCAAGGTAACCCCATTCCCGATGCCCAGGCGGAGCTTCAAGGAATCCTCAGAACCTTAGGCCCCCTGCAAAACCTTTCACCTGACTCCATCAATCTCCTGACCCCACCAACATCCCGCACCCCTACCTCCTACCTCCTACCTTCTACCTTCTTCCTAAAATCCACAAACCCAATCATCCCGGCCGCCCCATTGTAGCTGGTTACCAAGCCCCCACAGAACGTATCTCTGCCTACGTAGATCAACACCTTCAACCCATTACGTGCAGTCTCTCATCCTTCATCAAAGACACCAACCACTTTCTCGAACGCCTGGAATCCTTACCCAATCCGTTACCCCCAGAAACCATCCTTGTAACCATTGATGCCACTTCCTTATACACAAATATCCCGCACATCCAGGGCCTCGCTGCGATGGAGCACTTCCTTTCACGCTGATCACCTGCCACCCTACCTAAAACCTCTTTCCTCATTACCTTAGCCAGCTTCATCCTGACCCACAACTTCTTCACTTTTGAAGGCCAGACATACCAACAATTAAAGGGAACAGCCATGGGTACCAGGATGGCCCCTTCGTACGCCAACCTATTCATGGGTCGCTTAGAGGAAGCCTTCTTGGTTACCCAGGCCTGCCAACCCAAAGTTTGGTACAGATTTATTGATGAGATCTTCATGATCTGGACTCACAGTGAAGAAGAACTCCAGAATTTCCTCTCCAACCTCAACTCCTTTGGTTCCATCAGATTCACCTGGTCCTACTCCAAATCCCATGCCACTTTCCTTGACGTTGACCTCCACCTGTCCAATGGCCAGCTTCACACGTCCGTCCACATCAAACCCACCAAAAAGAAACAGTACCTCCAGTATGACAGCTGCCACCCATTCCACATCAAACGGTCCCTTCCCTACAGCCTAGGTCTTCGTGGCAAACGAATCTGCTCCAGTCCGGAATCCCTGAACCATTACACCAACAACCTGACAACAGCTTTCGCATCCCGCAACTACCCTCCCGATCTGGTACAGAAGCAAATAACCAGAGCCACTTCCTCATCCCCTCAAACCCAGAATCCCCCGCAGAAGAACCACAAAAGTGCCCCACTTGTGACAGGATACTTTCCAGGACTGGACCAGACTCTGAATGTGGCTCTCCAGCAGGGATACAACTTCCTCAAATCCTGCCCTGAAATGAGATCTATGCTTCATGAAATTCTCCCCACTCCACCAAGAGTGTCTTTCCGCCGTCCACCTAACCTTCGTAACCTGTTAGTTCATCCCTATGAAATCCCCAAACCACCTTCCCTACCCTCTGGCTCCTATCCTTTGAACCGCCCCCGGTGTAAAACCTGTCCCATGCACCCTCCCACCACCACCTACTCCAGTCCTGTAACCCGGAAGGTGTACACGATCAAAGGCAGAGCCACATGTGAAAGCACCCACGTGATTTACCAACTGACCTGCCTACACAGTGATGCATTCTATGTAGGAATGACCAGCAACAAACTGTCCATTCGCATGAATGGACAGAGGCAGACAGTGTTTGTTGGTAATGAGGATCACCCTGTGGCTAAACATGCCTTGGTGCACGGCCAGCACATCTTGGCACAGTGTTACACCATCCGGGTTATCTGGATACTTCCCACCAACACCAACCTATCCGAACTCCGGAGATGGGAACTTGCTCTTCAATATATCCTCTCTTCCCGTTACCCACCAGGCCTCAATCTCTGCTAATTTCAAGTTGCCGCCACTCATACCTCACCTGTCATTCGACATCATCTTTGCCTCTGCACTTCCGCCTCGACTGACATCTCTGCCCAAACTCTTTGTCTTTAAATATGTCTGCTTGTTTTTGTATATGTGTGGATGGATATGTGTGTGTGTGCGAGTGTATACCCGTCCTTTTTTCCCCCTAAGGTAAGTCTTTCCGCTCCCGGGATTGGAATGACTCCTTACCCTCTCCCTTAAAACCCACTTCCTTTCGTCTTTCCCTCTCCTTCCCTCTTTCCTGATGAGGCAACAGTTTGTTGCGAAAGCTTGAATTTTGTGTGTATGTTTGTGTTTGTTTGTGCGTCTATCGATGTGCCAGCGCTTTCGTTTGGTAAGTCACATCATCTTTGTTTTTAGATATATTTTTCCCATGTGGAATGTTTCCCTCTATTTTTTATCTATATGATTGTAATAGAGGGAAACATACCACGTAGGAAAAATATATCTAAAAACAAAGATGATGTAACTTTCCAAATAAAAGTGCTGGAAGGTCGACAGACACACAAACAAACACAAACATACACACAAAATTCAAGCTTTCGCAACAAACTGTTGCCTCATCAGGAAAGAGGGAAGGAGAGGGAAAGATGAAAGGATGTGGGTTTTAAGGGAGAGGGTAAGGAGTCATTCCAATCCCGGGAGCGGAAAGACTTACCTTAGGGGGAAAAAAGGACGGGTATACACTCGCGCACACACACACACACACACACACACACACACACACACACACACACACACACATATCCATCCGCACGTACACAGACACAAGCAGAGTCCTGCTGACCTGCTTACACTGTGACGCTTTCTATGTGGGAATGACCAGCAACAAACTGTCCATTCGCATGAATGTACACAGGCAGACAGTGTTTGTTGGTAATGAGGATCACCCTGTAGCTAAACATGCCTTGGTGCACGGCCAGCACATCTTGGCACACGGCCAGGACATCTTGGCACAGTGTTACACCGTCCGGGTTATTTGGATACTTCCCACTAACGCCAACCTATCAGAACTCCGGAGATGGGAACTTGCCCTTCAATATATCCTCTCTTCCCGTTATCCACCAGGCCTCAACCTCCGCTAATTTCAAGTTGCCGCCACTCATACCTCACCTGTCATTCAACAACATCTATGCCTCTGCACTTCCGCCTCGACTGACATCTCTGCCAAAACTCTTTGCCTTTAAATTTGTCCTCTTTTTGTGTGTGTGTGTGTGTGTGTGTGTGTGTGTGTGTGTGTGTGTGCGAGTATATCCTTTTTTCTCCCTAAGGTAAGTCTTTCCGCTCCCGGGTTTGGAATGACTCCTTACCCTCATAGAGGGAAACATTCCACGTAGGGAAAATATATCTAAAAACAAAGGTGATGTGACTTACCAAATGAAAGTGCTGGCAGGTCGACAGAAACACAAACAAACACAAACATACACACAAAATTCAAGCTTTCGCAACAAACTGGTGCCTCATCAGGAAAGAGGGAAGGAGAGGGAAAGACGAAAGGATGTGGGTTTTAAGGGAGAGGGTAAGGAGTCATCCCAATCCCGGGAGCGGAAAGACTTACCTTAGGGGGAAAAAAGGACGGGTATACACTCACGCACACACACACATATCCATCCACACATATACAGACACAAGCAGACATATTTAAAGACAAAGAGTTTTTGTCTTTTTATATATATATATATATATATATATATATATATATATTCATTCATTTCATTGTTGCCCTTATGGACAGTGTTTGAACTCGAAAATCACATGACGACACAATTTTCACTTCTTTCCTTTCTTCCTCTTCTCTTCCCAAAGTCTCTTCATCCTTTGGCTGTGCTCCTGTTTCCTTTGCTCTGTCCATAATGTTCCTTTCTTCTTTATCTCCTTTACAATAAATTTTGCACTCCTAACTTTGTTTCTGAAGTATTTCCTGTCTCCTATCATTTGCCTGTTGATCCCTATCTGCCTTAAGTCTTCGTCTATTTCATGATACCAATTTGTTTTCTTGCTTGAGCTGTTTACTACATCAAAAATTTTCTTTGTAAGTCGGTTGTTGTCCATTCTCTGTATGTGCCCATAGAAAGTTAATCTGCGTTTTCTGATCGCGTCTGTCAGTGTGCTGGTACAGCTCTTTGGTAGGTCGCTTCATCCATACGCCATCTCTGTGAATTGGTCCAAATATTTTTCTGAGAATTTTGCGTTCTATTTTTTCTGTGTCTATGATGCCTGATGCTCCAATTGTGGTTGTTTCTGACGCGTACAATGCTTCTGGTAATACAACTGTTTTGTAGTGCCTAAGTTTGGCCTGCCTCGATATGCTTTTCTTATTATAATGTGACCATGTGAGTTTGTATGCCTTCTGGAGTTTCTTCGTTCGTTCCATGTTAGCCGCCTTGTTTGATCCTCCCATTTGTATGTACTCCCCTAAATACTTAAATTTTTCGACTCTTTCTACGGATCCATATACCGTATGCATGGTGTGTACATTGTTGGTCTGTCGTTCCATATATTGTGTCTTCTCGTAAGATACCTGCAGACCTGTTTTGGCAGCTATTTCATGCAAGCATTCCAGTGCTTCCTTTGCCTCCTGTGTATTATTGCTGAGTATGGCTATATCATCTGCAAATGCCAGACATTTTATGATTGTTTTGGTTTCACGTGTTCTTCCCAGCTGTATTCCTTTAACTTGTTCCTCCCACTGCTTGATAATTTTGTCTAACACCATGTTGAACAGGATTGGTGAGAGCCCGTCTCCTTGTCGGACACCTGTGTGTATGTGGAAGGGTTCCGAAATTTCTCCCATGAACTTAATCTTGGAGGTAGTGTCTGTAAGCGTCTGTTGTATAAGTGCCCTGGTTTTTCTGTCGATACCATATTCTTCCAGTACGTCAAAGAGTGTCTGTCTGTCTATGGAATCATATGCTTTTTTAAAGTCCACAAAGGTAACTACAGTGTTTCTTGCCTGTCTGACTTTCAAAAGTGTTCTGAAGTTCCAGATCTGTTCGATGCATGATCTCCCTTTTCTGAAGCCTGCCTGGTATTCCCCAATTTGCAGATCTGCTTGTGGTTCTAGTCTGTTTAATAGCACCTTAGAGAAAATTTTGTATGTAACTGGTACTAGCGAAATGCCTCTGTAATTGTTTGGATCTGACTTATCACCCTTTTTATGTAACGGATGGATCAATGCACATTTCCATTCCTCTGGCACTTTCTCTGTGATCCAAATTTCGGAGATAATCTTATGGATTTTTTTGGTGATGTTTTCATCTTGGAGTTTCCAGATCTCGGCGATAATACCATCTTCTCCGGCAGCTCTGTTATTTTTCATTTGTTTTATGATTTCGTCTATCTCTTCTATTGTGGGTGGATCAGAATCGGCATTAGATGTGGTCTTTTGGAATGTTAATTTTCCTGTAGGTTTTTTGCAATTAAGAAGTTTATCAAAGTAATGTTTGAGAATTTTACAGTTTTCTTTTGTGTTTGTTTCCAGGGATCCATCTGTTCTTCGGAAGCAGAGGCTAGGGGGTTGATAGCCCTTAATATTTTCTTTGAAAGTTCTGTAAAAATTTCTTGTGTTATTTCTTTTGAAATCTTCCTCAATTTCTTTTAGTCTGTTATTGTCATATGCTCGTTTTTCCCTTCTGATTTCCTTCGATGCTAGTTTCTGAACTTCGTGAAATTCTTTCCATGTTTCTGAATTTCTGTAGCTACTGAACTTGTCCCATGCTTGCTTTCTTCTCTCAATGGCTTCATCACACTTTGCGTTCCACCACCTATGTTTGCGTTTTCTAGGTGGTTGTCCCCAGCACATAGTCTTCTGAACTGTCTTCGCCAGATCTGTCCATGTGTCTATTGAGTGCCTATTAATTTCTTCAACGATTTTATCCCTGTTTATCTTCAAGTATTCCGGATCAGGTTTGACTATTTTGTTTTGCGCTGTCTGTTTCAGTCTTGGGATTGGCCTAATCTTAACTTGTAGCAAATGATGATCAGACTCGAAGACTCCTTTACGTGTTCTGACATTTAGAATTTCCCGCGAATTTTTCTTGGATATGGCCACATGATCAATCTGAAATTCTCCCCACACTGTGTTGGGTGCTTTCCATGTTGTAAGTTTTCGTCTTGGTTTTTGAAATTGTGTTATATATAATCACTATGTGGGAACAACAACAGAGGCACGTCACTGCCACAGCTCTCTTCCAAGAGCACTGACATGACATGTGTTTACAGCCAACAGTCCAATGAATGTTACAATAACAACTCATTGCGCTAGTGCTGACCTGTCGTGGCTATTCCGAGAACTTCTCAAACCACCCTCGTACATTTCAGTTACCTTTTAATTCAGACCAATATTTCAGCAATTGGCAACTGCATTGTAAACATTCCTTCTGCTTCCTTAAATGTGTGACTTATCAAAAATGGTGCTGTTTGTTATAACCGTGAAAAACATTTAATTTACAGGTTTTTGGCGGGGCAAAACTGTACTTACATGACTCAACAATACTAAACTGCAAATATTATGGAATAAAATGTGATGTTCATAGCGTTGAATTGATAAATAATGATTACAGAATTGGTTCAGAAGAACTTTTAACAAAGTAGGTATTTTAATTTATTTTGTGTCACTCTCAAATAATAAAAGTAACAAAATTCTCCTATTTTTGTATTTATATCACATAGAAAATGCAAGTTATGACATTGTTTTGTTACAGTATTAGTGAAATAAAATTGGACAGCACAACAGTTGAAGATAATGCTAAGGGGGACGTCGTCATTATGAAGAATCACGAAAGCTGTCTTTATGATTATCTTGAGAATATGCCATTTTATTCAGCTGTGACCATAAAATGACACACATTTTTTACCTTTTTGTGTTGTGGTGTAAATACCACATTAACAAAATCCTTTGAATCTTTCCTACTATTTCTTAGAATTCTTTTTAAAATTTGAATAAGGAGTTTTGTGTTCTACAATGTTTTATAAGCAATTTGTCTCAGTGTTTCCAAGGAAGAAGTGAAAAGAAATAGCTCATCGATTTTGTATCTTGATAAAGCATAAAAACTGTCTTTTTAAATGAATAAAGCAATTAAAAACTCAAAAGTAGTTGGTGATTTCCTGAGTTACGTGACTGTAAGGAGTTCCATACACTTCTTTGGACTAGTAAAGAAGTCAGCAACACATTTGATCTTCATAATGTAAAAAACAATGAACAATTGTACCTCTGTCCTGTATGTTGTAAGATGACTGTTACTTCACATTCTTCTACAATAATAATAATAATAATAATAATAATAATATAGAGCTTTTGCTAACAGAATTAAAGGTTACTTACCACAAAATTTGACCTTCAAGAAAAAAGATGTGAAACTCGCACTCACCAACCAAGAAAAGTGCAAAGAACTTGCACATTACGTTTCCAACAGTATTCATCGTCCTGAACCGTCCAAACGATTCCCACACACATCCCCAAGTTACACGAAACCCGATGCCTATCCACAGACACAAGAAGAAATCCGACACCACATCACAAATCACACAGATCATTCAGGACGTAATGCAAACTGAAGACCTCCCGGATGACTGGAATTGCGCACTCATCCACCCAATTCACAAAAAAGGACACAAATCTGATGTGAATAACTACAGAGCTCCCTCCTTTCCATTGCTTACAAAGTCTTCTCCGCTTGTCTCTTACAGTGCACACAAGAACAACTTGAACCACTGATGTGTGAATATCAAGCAGGGTTCAGACCTCACAGATCAGGCAACAAACAAATTTTCAACCTGAAGTCTACACTGAAAATCTGAGCTACATGAAATCTCCCAACCATCTACAAATTTGTCGATTTCAAGAAAACTTATGGCTCCATCGACTGACAATCCCTGTTTAATTTACTCAAAGAAAACAATCTAGATCCTAAAACACAATGTCTCATCTAACAAATCCATACAGACACAACCGCCAATGTCAAATTCAACGGAGAAATCTCACACCCTTTTTCCATCAAGACTGGCGCTAGCAGGGCGATGGCCTCTCTCCGCTACTTTTCAATATCATTTTAGACAAAGTCATCAAAGAATGGGAAAAAGGACTGAAAAATCGAAACATCTGGAGAACCATCAGGCTAGGAAAAGAAAAGGATAAAATAGATGTCACAAGCCTAGCCTTCACTGGTGACCTCGCAATCCTCTCTAGTAATGAACAAACAGCAATCCATCAGATTGAAGTCCTCAAAGAATTTGCCGAGAAAGTTGGACTGCAAATTTCTTTTTCCAAAACTGAATTCATGGCTACAAATCACATCAAAACACAAAATTAAATCACAAAATATGTCATAGTAAACAAGGTTAACCACTTCAAGTAGTTAGGAGAAATTATTGAGCCTATAGGTACAGAAAGATTAGCACAAAAAACACATGAACTCAAAATACAGAAAGCATATGGGAAAGTAGCAAGCATCCACAACAAAAAATGCATAAACATCAACACAAAAGTTCAAAATTACACGACTGTTACCAAACCTGAAATACTCTACGCCAGCGCGACTCTAAATCTTAATTACGAAGGAGACTTCGAAAATATCAAAAAAGCTGAAAGAAAATTCATCTGTAAAATTCATGGCTCAAAACTCACAAACGAAGGATACTGTCTACAACCACACTCAGTCACATAAAAATATTCCAACATCAAAACCAATTTCCACAAATGATGACTGAAATTCTACGGATACTTCATGAGACTAGATGACAACTGACTAACAAAGAAAACGTTCACGTACTTACAGAAACTGAAAATGAAAATGACAACAGTTGGACTAAAACAGGTCCAAATTGATCTAAGAAATGCCAAAATCTCTCCAACAGACATCAAAGATAGAAACATCTGCAGACATAATGTCTACGCTGGGAAATTTCATCAGAAGACAAACCCAAGGCACCTAGAAGAAAGTGATCAGATGAACATTGAACTAAGCGTAGCGAAATGATGAAACAATTCTGGAAGAATAAGAAAAATAAAAGCCACAGGTCATAATTTGCTTTATGTAACAGTATAAATAAATGAATAAATAATAATTAGTACAAATATGGCAAGAAAAGCTATTTCGGGATTTAAAATGCTTTAGGGATGAAAGAGACAACCCACCAAATAATGGCAGCATTGAGTTGTTGACAGGTGCAAAAAAAAAAAAAAAAAAAAAAAAAAAAAAAAAAATTCCTACACAAATGCACGCACACACACACACACACACACACACACACAGTACAAAGTAATTTAAGATTGTTACAGGTACAAAGAGTTAGAAAACACATACATTAGGTTGGCCCATAAGTTTGTAGTGTTTTTGTTTTGCATATTGATATCCCGATTGCTATGAGTTTGTTTAGTGGCCATAATAACATCAGAAACGTTTTACAAATGACAGCTCCACCAGTGCACTGCTCTTCTATACCCTGTGTGCACATACTACCGAAGAACAATGACCAGGAAGATAGTGTAAAGTGATGTTACTCCATGATAACGCCTGCCCGCATTCTGTTAGATTGAGAAAAAGCACTAACAGGAGTTGGGTTGGGAAGTCATTCTGCACCCACCTTATTCACATGATCTGTGCCCTCAGATTTTCACCTATTCCGCACACTATGAAACAACCTTCAAAGAAGTTCATTTTTGGATGAAGATGTGTTCCGTGCTTGGCTCAGGGATTGTTTGCCTCAGAACTTCGTGTATTTGATTTCTACAGTCACAGAAGTGGAAAGTTACTGCAGCATTGGCAGACTTGTAAACAGCGAAAGAGAATATACGTGGCTCGAATGAAAAGTAATGCCTCCACCTTTGTTAATTGGGTTTGGATGGGAATATTTTAATAAATTAAACACTGAAATAATCCTTACAAGGGAACCTCCCCATCGCACCCCCCTCAGATTTAGTTATAAGTTGGCACAGTGGATAGGCCTTGAAAAACTGAACACAGATCAATCGAGAAGGCCTTGAAAAACTGAACACAGATCAATCGAGAAAACAGGAAGAAGTTGTGTGAAAATATGGAAAAAAATAAGCAAAATATACAAACTGAGTAGTCTATGTGCAAGATAGGCAACATCAAGGATAGCTTCAGCCTAAGAGCGCAGTGGTCCTGTGGTTAGCGTGAGCAGCTGCGGAACGAGAGGTCCCTGGTTCAAGTCTTCCCTCAAGTGGAAAGTTTACATTCTTTATTTTCGCAAAGTTATGATCTGTCCTTTCGTTCATTGACATCTCTGTTCACTGTAATAAGTTGAGTGTCTGTGTTTTGCCACCGCACTGCAAAACCGTGCAATTAGTAGACGAAAGGACGTGCCTCTCCAATGGGAACCGAAAACATTTGATCGCAAGGTCATAGGTCAACCGATTCCTCCACAGGAAAACACGTCTGATATATTCTATACGACACTGGTGGCATCATGTGCGTCTCATGACAGGAATATGTTGCCGACCCACCTAACTTGTACACTTGGCGAATGGGTAAAAAGATTCTTCTACCTTGCCCGATTTAGGTTTTCTTGTGGATGTGATAATCACTCCCAAAAAAGTGATCGCATCGGACGGACAGATAATAATTGTCTGGAAATAAAAAATTAAATTTTTCACTCGAGGGAAGACTTGAACCAAAGACCTCTCGCTCCGCAGCTGCTCACGCTAACCATGGCGCTCTTCAGATTAATTTGTCCATAATGTTGCATATGTTGCACATGGACTACTCAGTTTGTATATTTTGCTTATTTTTTTCATAGTTCCACACAACTTCTTCCTGTTTTCTTGATTGATCTGTGTTCAGTTTTTCAAGGCCTATCCACTGTGCCAACTTATAACTAAATCTGAAGGGGATGCGATGGGGAAGTTCCCTTGTTAGAATGTGATCTTTAATTATCAGTATTCACTTTTCCACAACATAATCTCCAGCCAATTGGATACATTTCTGCCAGTGATGAAAAAGTTTTCTGAAGCTGTCACGGAAGAAGTCGACACTCTGTTTCCACAACCACATACTCATATGTCCTTGTGAAATGCCAATTGTGCTTGCAATTTCTCTCTGAGTGATACGACAATCGTCCTGAATCAATCTGTCAGCATTTTGCTGTCACAGGACGTCCAACTCTTTGTTTGTCACACAGGTCAGTTGATCTCGCCTCAACATCTTTAAACTTTCTCACCCAATGACGCACAGTACTCACATCAACAAAATCACTACAAACTGCTTTCATTCTCTGATGAATCTCCTTTGGGATGACACCTTCTGCTGTCAAGAATTCAGTGACTGCACGTTGCTTACATCGCATTGACCGACCGTCTGCGCTGTGTTCCATGCTTTACACTCTAACAATACAACCGTTCACTGCTGAGGCTTCCCACCAACTGGAGCTGTAGAGAAGAAGCTACGGAACAAGCCAGTACGCTGCATACCAATGCTGCTGACTGTTGAAGAGTTACGAAGGTGGAGGCATTACTTTCCAGTCAACCCTCGTATTACTGATCATTAAAATCTCTGTAATGTGTAAGAAACAAAAAGGCCAATATTAACTTCCCACAATGAAAATTACAAATGTAGAAAAATGTCAGTTTACAATTAAATGGTATAATAGAGTAGTATCGGTCATTAAAAAGATCACTGCTGAAGCCATTATCTGGTGAGAGTCATTTTTCTTGAATGTAAGTAGTAAGCCTGCATTTCCCTTAGGGTGGGTCAATATCCAGTATATTGTTATATGCAAGCACTGAGGAGAGAAAGAAAAGCTTTCTCTGAATTGCTTCAGGCAAATGCTGGGATGGTTCCTATAAGAGGACACGGCCAGCTTCCTTCCCTAACCCAATGAGACCAATGACCTCACAGTTTGGTCTCCTCCCCCAAAATCAACCCCAACCCACCTTAAGCAAATGTGGACAAGTTGCCCTTTGTTAAGTGTTGGATTACAATTGAATAAGACCAAAAGATTGTTAAATTATAAAGGATAATTTGTGAAACACTAACAGGTACAATATCTAAAGTCAAATTTATGGGAGAAGTATCTCTGACTGCTACAGGCAGTCAATTTCCCAAGGAACTCAATAGTAACCTTTCCATGCTTAGAATCGTGGAAAATAAAAATGAAACCAGCAATATAGTTTCTATATACATCACATCATTATCCATCTCAGGTCCAAAAGAAGAAGAATTAGTGTAAAATGAAACTGGAGTAGTTTAATCAAGCAGTTCTTAAACAAAACACAGACAAAAAGCAGTACCGATGTCTAAACATTGTTGTTAACAGTTTCTTCAAAGCTACCAAATTATCTCCCTACAAGTGGAACAATGCTTAAAAAGAAGTCATTGGATAAATGGAAATTTAAAATCAAGCCGTGTGATATGCGTGGAGGGGGGAGGGGGGATATGAGACTGCTAGAAACTTGGTAGCCATTTTGGAAGGCCCTGTCTCAGCTGCAACTTGTAATTTTCTATTGGAAAAGGGATTATGTGACATATCACATAGATAAAGAATTACACAAGAAAAACAATGGCACCTTTCATTTGAGCACAGCTTTATTCACTCTCAGGCTACGTTTCGTCCTTACAGGGGGTGTGAAAGTTGACGAGCTGAAGGAACTGAGATCTGATATAGGAGGGATAGCACCTGTATTGTTGCACAGGATTTTAACCAATGTCATCCAAACAGATCACCCAGTACCGTCAGATGGGTGATGAAACTTCTCGCAAAATTCTGTGAAAGTGGCTCTGTCCCAAACAAACAAAAAGCTATATGATCAGAGAACTACAGATGGAGCAACATCGACTGCTATTCTGACATAATTTGGTAAGAGTACAGAGGACAGTATGTGCTGCAACCGAAAGGTGGGCTTAGCTGTAGGTCAGTAATAAGGGATCTAGCACCACATAATTGACACCCTTACAAAATGCAATCAGCTCAGGTACAATTCTCATTGTCGGGTTCAGTTCGCAAAAAGGATGACACACAAGCTGTACAAAGACCATCATTTCCTCTAAGACATACTTCTTACTGATAAAACTAATTTCTATGTCAACGAAAATGTAAATAAACAAAATCACAGACACTGTTCAAATGTCACTGGTGTGACTCATCAATGGTAGGTAATGCCTCAGAAGTGGTGGTTTGGTGTAGAATATGGGATTCTTGTTCTGGATCGGACATAGCCCCAAGAATGGCAGGAAGAAGATGACACAAGAATAACTATAATTATGGAATACCTGGAGCAGTTTCACATTAACTTGGTACACACGTGACTTATTTGATATAGCACCCATAAACATGGGAAGGGTGGTCACAGATAAAATAAATGTAAATCTACTGATATTAGCATTGAATATCCAGGTTGTTTTTTTAAAGTTAGGAGGAATGGTGACAGTTCCTGTGACATTTAAGTTCAAATTTAGTCAAATAAAACTCTGGATTTTTTTAGAATAGATATAATTTAAAAAAAGAAACACCCATGCCTCGGGTTTTACCACAATCTCCTCTCCAGCCCCTCCCTCCCCAAACCCCCTATATAGTCCCATAGGGACTGCAAAGACAAGATTATGATAATTACAGCGTGCTTTTAGTTATTTACACAGTCATTCCTCCTGATCGTCTTACAAGAGTGGAATGGAAAGAACCTCTAATATATAACACAATGGGAAGTTCTTTCTGTCAGACAGTGCTCAGTGGCTTGTAAGTATAGATGTATATCGGGCAGTAATAAATAGTCAGCAACTGGTGGTAAATTACCACACACTGTGCTGTCCATATCACAAAAAAAGCAAGTGCCATCAATTCACTGTACAAAAGTTGATGATATTTGCAGTAGTAGCTGTAATCAGTGGCTTTCCTCTTATAGTCTGGTACCGCATGTCGTGGAATTTGAATCCGCGCCAGGCGTCACGGACGTCAAGGACCCCTAGAGGTCACTGCACCATCACGCTGTAAGCTGTGACAGTGCATGCCTCCTGCCCCTCTATTAGTGTGAGGGCGCCACAGTGAAACACGTGGTTCCTGCGGCCAATATCGGCGCCCCAGATAGAGTACTTAAGCGCCTGCCTCTCGCTTAGCCAGTCAGTCTAATCTTGCGTATGTCTGTGAACACATCGCCTCGCGTTAGACAGCTCACTTACTTGTTCTATGTACGAGTGGGCATGTTTGTTAGGTTTCCTGTGACTCCGTTGTTCGATCTTGTTGTTCGTTCTGTCCTTCGTTGGTCGTGTCCGTCCTCTCCCATTGTGTTGTTCGCGGGCCTCTCCACAGGTCCCACCGCGCTTTCGGTCATTTCAACCCCACGACCATCCCGGTCGCAGTTACAACATTTAGTAAAACATTTCGATGTCAAATACAGTTTTTATTCCCACAGAGGTTCCTGCAATCTGGAATACTACGTTTAATAAAACTGCATTTGTAATGTGTGTGCCAGTCTTTCAGTGAGTTACATGATGAAACATTATAATTATGACTGTAGATATGTCAGAAGGTTGGGGGGGGGATTAAATGCATTTTTACAGTTGGAGTTCTTCATTGGTTATGGAATTCAGTTCCATCTAGGAAACATGACAAACTGATTTTGTTTTATATTGTTCAGTAAAAATTTGGAAACATATTTTATAAAAATTAATTTCTGTAGTCTTGTAACATAACAAATATTTTGTCATTTCAAAATCTTGTGTTGTATTGAATGTGCATCTGATATGAAATTAAAAGTGTGACCAAAGCATACAAAGTCAGTGCAATATAGTTCGCTAAAGCACTCACACAAGTTTTTAGCCTTAACACATTTTTTTCATTCTTTAGATCCAGCCAAAATATAGAGCAGCACAACATTGTTTCTCTTCCATTGCAGAAGTGTGTGTGGAACCATTAAGATGAGAAACAAGCAGTTAAAACAACTGATAGTTCAGGGAATAACATGTTTATTGTCACTGAATCATAATCTTTACATAATATACAAACAAAGTAGTCTTTCCTATTAGTGCTTTATTTACACCCAGCTTCACACTACAGTACAAAAATAAACAATTATTTCACAGTTATTATACAAATATGCTGTGCAAGATGTACAATTTCCTTCCAAAATGTGTACATAAGTATTTCACTTCATAAAATGCCAACATGGAAACAGGATGCACAGTAAACATTATAGTGAAAATGTGTGTATATATGTGACAGTTAGTCCCACTACATTTTGCTTTGTCCAAATGACACTTCATTGCACCAAGATGGCCTCTCAAATGTCTGCTGTTTCTGGAAGAGATGAGTATGCAGATTTTGATAAATTTTTCCATCTGAGTTTCCAAGTAAAGAATTCAATATGAAATCTGGTGGAGCTATGGCATCAGCAAGTGAGACAGCTTCATTCTTCAGCTGAGTACACAGGTGCATAATTCCCTCCCTTAACATCTCAGATGCCTGAGGGCCATTCACATATCCTCCTGAAATAAAAGATGCAATATTTTGGTACAAAAATTTTGTTAAATTCATAGCCTTCAATTACTTTTTGGAACCATTATTTACTTCTTCAGTGGAGCAATAAGGAAATATTGTGTGTGTGTTTGGGGGGGGGGGGGGGCTGTTAACTTAATACCCAAATAGAACTCTTGGGGATGTAAGAGACTTTCTTGTCATTTAATAATTATAACCTATAATCACAACCTAAATAAGCTAAAATGTTTGATCTGTTCTATTATTAATCATAGTGTTTGTCAATACCAGGTGTTCTCCTTTAAACTCCTCTGATTTTGTCTTCTTTTGTGGTATCATGAAATGATGCTCTTCACAAATCTTAAATAATATGTAAATATATTCCATTTATAGATCATGTTCATTATCCACCAGCATTGTGGCACCATCTGTGTATAAAAGACCGTTCGAGTGAGAATCTCCGTTAAGATTAATTTCTCCATTAAAATCTTCCATTTCCAGATTGCATCATCTACATAAATGTTCAAAAGTATGGGTGAAATTCTGCACTCTCGTCGAACTATCTCCTTTGTTGTTATAAGCTGTGTTAGTGTGCCATTTACATCTAAAATTACAGTTGCATGTTTGTATGGACTCTGAAATGTTCATTAGGTGTTGCAAATGTCCTCTTTACTATGTACTGCTCCATAGTTTCTCTCTATCAATAGTACTGAATGCCTTAATGAAACCAATAAATTATAACTGGGCTTCCCTATTATACTCTCTGCTCTTCAATTATTTCTTTAATTATCAATAACGTATATGTTGTCGTGCGCCCTTCCAAAATGCCTTTTGTTCATCACATACCCCACTCACATTTAAGGAACAATATGAAATACGAAGCAGTTGCAGGTATTTGCAGATATCAAGACTCAGTAGAATATCAAGACTTGGTAGAGTCTATATTATGGGTGTTCCACAGATGATACATATTATGTACTCTTTTGTAAATAATCTTGAAATTAAATTTCTACTCTGTAATGATGTATACCTCATGATTAATATTTTTTACAATTTAAAATTGTGCGCTAGAACACAGATTGTATTTCTGGTATGAAGTAGGTCTAGGTACTCTGCACAGAGGAGGCAGGGATAAGGGAGGATTCAGGATGTTACATCCGTGTCCTTAACCAGCAAGTCAGAATTGATGTCTTCCGCTGAATCTGAAACTGAGCCACTGAATCACACTATGTTGCTGGAAAATTTTTGGCGTCATGCCAAATGGAGGCAAATACAAAAGGGTGGGAGATCTGTTAACTGTCAGTAGATCAAAAATAGAGTGAAATTGGGGAAACACCAGCAAGGTATGAGAAGGAACACCAGGTGCACTGCGTATGTATAGCTGTGGGCCTGTGTGCTGCCAGCTATTGAGAGAACAGTGTGCAACCAACTGCAGATAGTAGGGCAAGTTGGAACAAATTATACCTCTTGTTTGGGCTCCAAGGTCTTGCAGCGACTGGCAGAGAAGTTTGATAATACCATCCTTTCACACAGTGTTGCAATGAAGTTCACAGTCTGCAACATTGTCCTCAGAACAGAGTGTGACAGCCCCCCCCCCCCCCCCCCCCCCCCACACACACACACACACAAGTTCTGAATTGAGTGGAAGGCTTGAACTAGTTTCCCTTTCTTTATTTAAGATTAGGTGACTCCATCTAGTCTAGACTTGGACAGCTGTAAGAGAACCGTAAGTGTCAGTGTTGTAAGATCAAAACCAGTGCTCTCCACAGGCAAAGGTATTAAAATCCTAGTGGTTAACTGCTAAAGCATTCACAACTAAGGGCCAGAGTTCGAAGAACTGCTAAAAACCAGAAGAGTTCTCATATTACAAAGTACAGAAATGCGGTTAAAATCTGAAATTGATAGCGGTGAGAATTTGGGGAAAAATTACATTACAAGGAAAGGCCAAAGTGACATGGATGTGGTGTATTTTTCACAGTTGACAAGACATTCAGAATCACCAATATAAACTGAAACTGCATACAAGAGTGGTCTGAGCAAAATTGAGTGTCAAAGGTAGACATAAAGTCATAATCGAAAATTTCTGCCAACCATCATACTCACCACCAGATGTAATCAAATACTTAAGAAAAAACCAAAGTTCATTAGGACATAGAATAACTTCCCCAATAGAACTGACAGAGGAGATTTCAATAATCCAACAGCCAGTTGTGGTAATGACACTTATGTAATCAGTGGACGTGACAAGACATCGTGTGAAAACAATATTAAATGCATTTTCTGAATATTACCAAGAACAGACAGTTCAAAACCTCACTCTTGGAGGAAATATATTGGATCTAATGGCAACAAATAGATTTGACTCATTCAAGACATCCACATTGAAATCGATGTCAATAATCATGATGAGCCAGTTGTAGCAACAGTGATTACCAAAGTATAAAGGGCAGTTAAAACAAATAGAAAGATTTATATGTTCAGCAATACCAGAGAAGGAAATTTACTACTGACAATATAGTGGAGATGCTGAGTTACAATAGGCACAACAAAAAGATTCACACAATTATAGCTTTCAGCCATTAAGGCTTCTGTCAGCAGTACACACACACACACACACACACACACACACACACACACACGTCTGAAATCTCAGACACCTGAACCCACACTGCGAGCAGCAGCACCAATGCATGACGTGTGTGGAGACTGGGTGGGGGTAAGGAGGAGACTGGGGTGGGGAGAGGGAGGGATAGTATGGTGGGGATGGCGGACCGTAAAGTGTTGCAGTTTAGACGGAGGGCAGGAGAGAAGGTGCGGAAGGAAGAGGGGGTAAGTAGTGAAAAGGAGAGAAATAAAAAGAAATTAAGAGACTGGGTGTGGCAGTGAAATGACAGCTGTGTAGTGCTGGAATGGGAACAGGGAGGAGGCTGGATGGGTGAGGACAGTGATAATGAAGGTTCAGGCCAGGAAGGTTATGGGAGCAAAGGATGTATTGCAGGGAAAGTTCCCACCTGTGCAGTTCAGAAAAGCTGGTGTTGGTGGGAAGGATCCATATGGCACAGGCTGTGTAGCAGTCATTGAGATGAGGGATATCATGTTTGGCAGCGTGTTCAGCAACAGTGTGGTCCGCTTGTTTTTTGGCCACAGTTTGTTGGTGGCCGTTCATGTGGACAGACAGCTTGTTGGTTGTCATGCCTACATAGAATGCAGCACAGTGGTTGCAGCTTATCTTGTAAATCACATGACTGGTTTCACATGTAACCCTGCCTTTGATGTGATAGGTAATGTTAGTGACAGGGCTGGAGTAGGTGGTGGTAGGAGGATGTATGGGACAGGTCTTGCATCTGGGTCTATTACAGGGGTATGAACCATGAGGTAAGGGATTGGGAGCACGGGTTGTGTAAGGATGGATGAGTATATTGTGTAGGTTCGGTGGACAGGGGAATACCACTGTAGGAGGGGTGGGAAGGATAGTGGGCAGGACATTTCTCATTTCAGGGCACGACAAGAGGTAATCGAAACCCTGGGGAGAATGTTGTTCAGTTGCTCCAGTCCCAGATGGTGCTGAGTTACAAGGGGACTGCTCCTCTGTGGCCGGACTGTGGGACTTTGGTGGTGGTGGGAGACTGGAAAGATGAGGCATGGGAGATTTGTTTTTGTACAAGGATGGGAGGATCATTACGGTCAGTGAAGGCTTCGTTGAGACCCCCAGTATATTTTGAGAGCGACTGCTCATCACTGCAGATGCAATGACCACAGGTGGCTAGGCTGTACAGAAGGGACTTCTTGGTATGGAATGGGTGGCAGCTGTTGAAGTGGAAGTATTGCTGGTGATTAGTAGGTTTGATATGGATGGAGGTACTGATGTTGCCATCTCTGAGATGAAGGTCAACAACTAGGAAGGTGGCTTGTTGGGTTGCATAGGACCAGGTGAAGCAAATGAGGGATAAGTTGTTGAGGTCCTTGAGGAATGTGAATAAGGTGTCCTCACCTCCATCCAGATAGCAAAGATGTCATCGATGAGTCTGAACCAGGCGAGGCCTTTAGGATTCTGGGTTTTTAGGAAGGATTCCTCTAGATGGCCCATGAACAGGTTAGCATAGGATGGTGCCATGTGGGTGCCCAAAGCCGTGCTGCGGAATTGTTTGTAGGTAATGCCTCCAAAGGAGAAGTAATTGTGAGTGAGGATTTAATTGGTCATCGAGACTAGAAAGGAGGTTGTTGGTTCGGAATCCACAGGGTGTCTGGAAAGGTAGTATTCGATAGCAGTAAGGCCATGGGCATCAGGAATGTTAGTGTACAGGAAGGTGGCATCAATAGTGACGAGCAGGGCACCGTATGGTAAAGGGAAAGGAACTGTGGAGAGTCAGTCGAGGAAATGGTTGGTATCTTTTATATAGGAGGATAGGTTCCGGGTAATAGGTTGAAGGTGGTGGTCTACAAGAGCAGAGATTCTCTCAGTGGGGGAACAGTAATCGGCCACAATGGGGTGTTCTGGGTGGTTGGGTTTATGGACTTCAGGAAGCATGTAGACGGTGGTAGAGCAGGGAGTGGTAGGGGTAAGTAAAGAGATGGACTCTGGGGAGATGGCCCTAAGGATTTGAGTAGTGACTGGAGATCCTGCTGGATTGCTGGAATGGGATCACTGTGGCATAGTTTGTAGGTGGAAGTATCTGACAGCTTCTGCCATGTAATCCTTGCAGTTCAAAACAATGGTGGAGGATCATTTGTCAGCAGGTAGGATTATAAGGTTGAGATCAGTTTTTAGATGGTGGACTGCAGTTCTTTCTATGGATGTTAGGTTAGTTTGCATGTGAGGGATTTGGGGAATTATGCTGAGGCAAGGTTCGAGGTTAAGAAATTATGGAAAGTTAACACGGCAGTTTGGAGGCAGTGGGTGTGGATCATGGTTGGATGGAGGAGTGAACTGATTTAGGAAAGGTTCAATATTGGTCTTTGGTTGGGTCTGATTGGTCAGGTTGGTGGCAAAAAAGTGTTTCCACTGTAGGTACCGGGAGAAGGAGAGAAGGTCCTTAACTAGTCCTGCATGGTCGAATTTGGGAGTGGAGGAAAAGGTGAGGCCTTTGGAAAGGACTGATATTTCTGTGAGACTAAGGCTTCTGGGGAAAAGTTTGTAACTGTGTTGTGGGCCTGTTTAGGTTCTGGGCTCTGAATAGGACAAAGAGCTTTTTGAGGTGGCTCAACCTTCGTTTGTCACTGACTTCACCCATCCATCCCTCTCCCTGTTCCCATTCCAGCACTACACAGCTGTCATTTCACCGCCACAGCCAGTCTTTTAATTTCTTTTTGTTTCTCTCTTTTCCACTACTTACCCCCTCCTCCTCTGCACCTTCTTTCCTGCCTTCCATCTAAACTGCAACACTTCACGGTCTGCCACTCCCACTAAACTTGCCCCAGCCTCCTCCTTACCCCCTCCCAGTCGCCACTCCCATCATGCACTGGTGCTGCTGCTCGCAGTGTGGTTTCAGCTCTCTGAGACTGCAGTCGTGTGTGCATGTTGCGTTTGCGCGCGCGCGCGTGTGTGTGTGTGTGTGTGTGTGTGTGTGTGTGTGTGTGTGTGTGTGTGTCTACTGCTGACAAGACCTTAATGGGCGAATGCTATAATTGTGTGAATCTTTTCGTTGTGCCTATTGTGACTCAGCATCTTTGCTATATGGTGAGTTGCAACTTTTATTCTCTGGTATTGTTACATTCCATTGTTTGATTTTTGTCTGACGCCTTTTTTTCGATCCTAACCTGTTTTCCTTTGTAACTACATTCTTTTTTGTCCACTATGCTGCTTCTTTCTTTTCTTTCCTGTGTTTCTCTTGTTCCCTTACGAACCACACTGCACGCTCTACTTATGAGCCACGTGCAACAGACGACCTCAAGACCACGCTGATTGTTAGTGTAGCGTCTTAGGTCCCACACTACTCCTGCGGATATAATGAATTCGATACCTGCAAACTGATCACACTCCCTGTGTCAATTCCCGTATTTTTGCATGTTGTCTCCCGCACTTTTCTGGTGCCACACGATCTTACATCTCTAACTAAGAACCTCTCCCCACCCCCCACATTTCCCCAATCTATCCCTGTTCGCACCCACTAAATCCACCTCATCCAGTCACATTTGCTGTCCCCCTTACACTTATCCGCCCTCAAATGTTCTACCCACAGTAATACACATATATTTATTATTGATTAGGTATTCTCTACTTTGACCCCTGTGACTTTTCGCCAATTTTAGTGAGTTTTTGTCTTCCACTATCGTCGCCTTCCTCAGATTTCATCTCGTTTTTTCTCCCTTGTGCATCCATTTCATCCTTTTTTACTTTTCACACGTATTTGGGTGTATTTTTGCATAATTTTTCGGACGTAATTCTAATTTCTTACGTAATTTTTTGCACCACCATGGATCCTTGCTCCTTCCATATGCATCAATACAGAAAAGTTTCCTTATCCCTAGCCAGATCCCAGTCCCACATACTGTTCCTGCATTGTTGCTTGGCTCATGGAATCCCCCATAATGGCCTTACCATCAAATTACCTATCTCCGGTTGCCACCCCTCCTTTAACAGTGACCTCCACCTGTTCAGATTCCGCCAATCCTTAGCCCTCACCAACATAGTCGTGAAAAACCATATCAATCTAGCCCAATCCTCCTTGCAGTTTCTCTCCATCCGCAAAATTCTCCTGCTATGTTGTTTTGTTGTTGTGGTCTTCAGTCCTGAGACTGGTTTGATGCAGCTCTCCATGCTACTCTATCCTGTGCAAGCTTCTTCATCTCCCAGTACCTACTGCAACCTACATCCTTCTGAATCTGCTTAGTGTATTCATCTCTTGGTCTCCCTCTACGATTTTTACCCTCCACGGTGCCCTCCAATGCTAAATTTGTGATCCCTCGATGCCTCAAAACATGTCCTACCAACCGATCCCTTCTTCTAGTCAAGTTGTGCCATAAAACTTCTCTTCTCCCCAATCCTATTCAATACCTCCTCATTAGTTACGTGATCTACCCACCTTATCTTCAGCATTCTTCTGTAGCACCACATTTCGAAAGCTTCTATTCTCTTCTTGTCCAAACTAGTTATCGTCCATGTTTCACTTCCATACATGGCTACACTCCATACAAATACTTTCAGAAATGACTTCCTGACACTTAAATCTATACTCGATGTTAACAAATTTCTCTTCTTCAGAAACGCTTTCCTTGCCATTGCCAGTCTACATTTTATATCCTCTCTACTTCGACCATCATCGGTTATTTTACTCCCTAAATAGCAAAACTCCTTTACTACTTTAAGTGTCTCATTTCCTAATCTAATTTCCTCAGCATCACCCGACTTAATTTGACTACATTCCATTATCCTCGTTTTGCTTTTGTTGATGTTCATCTTATATCCTCCTTTCAAGACACTGTCCATTCCGTTCAACTGCTTTTCCAAGTCCTTTGCTGTCTCTGACAGAATTACAATGTCATTGGCGAACCTCAAAGTTTTTACTTCTTCTCCATGAATTTTAATACCTACTCCGAATTTTTCTTTTGTTTCCTTTACTGCTTGCTCAATATACAGATTGAATAACATCGGGGAGAGGCTACAACCCTGTCTCACTCCTGTCCCAACCACTGCTTTCCTTTCATGTCCCACGACTCTTATAACTGCCATCTGGTTCCTGTACAAATTGTAAATAGCCTTTCGCTCCCTGTATTTTACCCCTGCCACCTTCAGAATTTGAAAGAGAGTATTCCAGTTAACATTGTCAAAAGCTTTCTCTAAGTCTACAAATGCTAGAAATGTAGGTTTGCCTTTTATTAATCTTTCTTCTAAGATAAGTCGTAAGGTCAGTATTGCCTCACGTGTTCCAACATTTCTACGGAATCCAAACTGATCTTCCCCGAGGTCGGCTTCTACCAGTTTTTCCATTCGTCTATAAAGAATTCGCGTTAATATTTTGCAGCTGTGACTTATTAAACTGATAGTTCGGTAATTTTCACATCTGTCAACACCTGCTTTCTTTGGGATTGGTATTATTGTATTCTTCTTGAAGTCTGAGGGTATTTCACCTGTCTCATACATCGTGCTCACCAGATGGTAGAGTTTTGTCATGACTGGCTCTCCCGAGGCCATCAGTAGTTCTAATGGAATTTTGTCTACTCCCGGGGCCTTGTTTCGACTCAGGTCTTTCAGTGCTCTGTCAAACTCTTCACGCAGTATCTTATCTCCCATTTCGTCTTCATCTACATCCTCTTCCATTTCCATAATATTGTCCTCAAGTACATCGCCCTTGTATAAACCCTCTATATACTCCTTCCACCTTTCTGCCTTCCCTTCTTTGCTTAGAACTGGGTTGCCATCTGAGCTCTTGATATTCATACAAGTGGTTCTCTTCTCTCCAAAGGTCTCTTTAATTTTCCTGTAGGCAGTATCTATCTTACCCCTAGTGAGACAAGCCGCTATATCCTTACATTTCTCCTCTAGCCATCCCTGCTTAGCCATTTTGCACTTCCTGTCGATATCATTTTTGAGACGTTTGTATTCCTTTTTGCATGCTTCATTTACTGCATTTTTATATTTTCTCCTTTTATCAATTAAATTCAATATTTCTTCTGTTACCCAAGGATTTCTATTAGCCCTCATCTTTTTACCTACTTGATCGTCTGCTGCCTTCACTACTTCATCCCTCAGAGCTACCCATTCTTCTTCTACTGTATTTCTTTCCCCCATTCCTGTCAATTGTTCCCTTATGCTCTCTCTGAAAGTCTCTACAACCTCTGGTTCTTTCAGTTTATCCAGATCCCATCTCCTTAAATTCCCACCTTTTTGCAGTTTCTTCAGTTTTAATCTACAGGTCATAACCAATAGATTGTGGTCAGAATCCACATCTGCCCCAGGAAATGTCTTACAATTTAAAACTGGTTCCTAAATCTCCTGCTATGTAATCCCAAATTCCTGGAACCCATAACACACACTGAAACTCTGGCCCTTCAGGAACTTGAGCAACATGCACAATGCCACCTCAAAAAGCTCTCCATCCTACTCACTTCCTACTCCCACTTTGGAGTACCACTGACTACCACTTCTACAACAACCTCCAAACACCCTCATATTGCTGACGAACCCTGTCTCATAGACCCTACTACACTTACCCCACCCTCCAAAACTCCCTCCCACCACCACACAGAGCCCAGAACCTAAACAGACCCACAACACAGTTATGAACCTTTCCTCCAGGAGCCTTAAAATATCAGTCCTTTCCAAAGGCCTCACCTTTTGCCCCACTCCCAAATTTGACCATGCAGGACTAGTTAAAGACCTTCTCTCCTTCTCCTGGTACCTACAGTGGAAACACTTTTTTGCCACCAACCTGACCAATCAGACCCAACCAAAGACCAATATTGAACCTTTCCTAAATCAGTTCACTCCTCCATCCAACCATGATCCACACCCACTGCCTCCAAACTGCCGTGTTAACTTTCCATAATTTCTTAACCTCGAACCTTGCCTCAGCATAATTCCCCAAATCCCTCACATGCAAACTAACCTAACATCCATAGAAAGAACTGCAGTCCACCATCTAAAAACTGATCTCAACCTTATAATCCTACCTGCTGACAAATGATCCACCACCATTGTTTTGAACTGCAAGGATTACATGGCAGAAGCTGTCAGATACTTCCACCTACAAACCATGCCACAGTGATCCCATTCCAGCAATCCAGCAGGATCTCCAGTCACTACTCAAATCCTTAGGGCCATCTCTTTACTTACCCCTACCACTCCCCGCTCTACCACCGTCTACATGCTTCCTGAAGTCCATAAACCCAACCACCCAGAACACCCCATTGTGGCTGATTACTGTGCCCCCACTGAGAGAATCTCTGCTCTTGTAGACCACCACCTTCAACTTATTACCCGGAACCTATCATCCTATATAAAAGATACCAACCATTTCCTCAACGGACTCTCCACAGTTCCTTTCCCTTTACCACACGGTGCCCTGCTCGTCACTATGGATGCCACCTCCCTGTACACTAACATTCCTAAAGCCCATGGCCTTACTGCTATCGAACACTACCTTTCCAGACACCCTGTCGATTCCGAACCAACAACCTCCTTCCTAGTCTCGATGACCAACTAAATCCTCACTCACAATTACTTCTCCTTTGGAGGTATTACCTACAAACAATTCCGCAGTACAGCTATGGGCACCCACATGGCACCATCCTACGGTAACCTATTCATGGGCCATCTAGAGGAATCCTTCCTAAAAACCCAGAATCCTAAAGCCCTACCTGGTTCAGACTCATCGATGACATCTTTGCTATCTGGATGGAGGTGAGGACACCTTATTCACATTCCTCCAGGACCTCAACAACTTCTCCCCCATGTGCTTCACCTGGTCCTACGCAACCCAACAAGCCACCTTCCTAAATGTTGAGGTTCTGGTGTAATGTGCATAATAAGTTGTATCGTTTCTGTTTGAAGACTCTGTTGGTCTTTGTCATTGTGGTTCATACATTGGTGGGAGATTACACTTGGGCCCTGAAGATGACCCTGCATTGTAACTGGAAGCATGATTTGAATAAAAAATGTTGGAATGCAGTACAGCTGTTGGTTTCATTTATCATTATTCAAGTGCTTCATGTTTTGCTCTTGTCCCACCATCCTTGATGGATTACCAGAGACTGAAATTTATAATTTTGAGTATTAGGATGAAATAATATCATGACCTTAGGTCCATGTGTCACGTGCAACTAGCTTGATCAGTTGGTATGGTGACCAACCAGTATATATGTGGCTAACCAACAATGGTACAGTTGAGCCATTAAGTGTTATAGAAGGTACAATATAATACTGAATTACATTCAAAGACCAAAATTCAGATGCCATAAAATTAATATATAATAAATATCAAGCTTAAGGCCTACAGGTTTCATATATTACCACCTTGTAACGTACTTCAAGAATTCATGCTTCATATAAAAGGAGTGAATAGTAGTACTTGTGGTGGATACTGGTTTGATGCAGCTCTCCATGCTACTCCATTCTGTGCAAATAAGTCTCTTCATCTCAGAGTAACTACTGCAACCTACATCCTTCTGAATCTGCTTAGTTTATTCATCTCTTGGTCTCCCTTTATGATTTTTATCCTCTGCACTTCCCTCCAGTACTAAATTGGTGATCCCTTGATGCCTCAGAACGTGTCCTCCCAGCCGATCCCTTGTTGTAGTCAGGTTGTGCCACAAATTCCTCTTCTCCCCAGTTCTAATCAGTAGCTCCTCATTAGTTACGTGATCTACCCTTCTAACTTTCAGCATTCTTCTGTAGAATCACAATTCAGAAGCTTCTATTCTCTTAAACAGCATTCTTCTGTAGCACCACAGTTCAAAATCTTCTATTATCTTACTGTCTAAACTATTTATTGTCTATGTTTCACTTCCATACATTGCTACATTTCATACAGATAGTTTCAGAAATGACTTCCTGACACTTAAATCTATATTCGATGTTAGCAAATTTCTCTTTTTCAGAAATGCTTTCCTTGCCATAGCCAGTCCGCATTTTAGATCCACTCTACTTCGACCATCATGAGTTATTTTGCTCCGTAAATAGTAAAACTCATCTACTACTTTAAGTGTCTCATTTCGCAATCTAATTCCCTCAGCATCACCTGATTTAATTCGACTACATTCCATTATCCTCGTTTTGCTTGTGTTGATGTTCATCTTATGCCTTCCTTTCAAGACACTGTCCATAATGTTCAACTGATCTTCCAGGTCCTTTGCTGTCTCTGACAGAATTAGAATGTCATCGGGAAGCCTCGAAGTTGTTATTTCTTCTCCATGGATTTTAATTCCTACTCCAAATTTTTCTTTTGCTTCCTTTACTGCTTGCTCAATATACAGACTGAATGACATTGTGGATAGGCTACAACCCTGTCTTACTCCCTTTTCAACCATTGCTTCCCTTTTGTGTCTCTCAACTGCAGACTGGTTTTTGTACAAATTGTAAATAGCCTGTCCCTCCCTGTATTTTACCCCCACCACCTTCAGAATTTGAAAGAGAGTCTTCCATTCAACATTATCAAAAGCTTTCTCTAAGTCTACATAGCTGGAAACATAGGTTTGCCTTTCCGTAATCTATCTTCTAAGATAAGTCGTAGGGTCAGTATTACACTGTGTGTTCCAACATTTTGACGGAATCCAGACTGATCTTCCCCGAAGTCAGTTTTTAGCAGCTTTTTCATTCATCTGTAAAGAATTCGTGTTGGTATTTTGCAGCCATGACTTATTAAACTGATAGTTCGGTAATTTTCACAGCTTTCCTCACCTGCTTTCTTTGTGACAGGAATTATTACATTCTTCTTGAAGTCTGAGGGTTATTTTGCCTGTCTCATACATCTTGCTTACTAGATGGTAGAGTTTTGTCATGGCTGATTCTCCCAAGGCTATCAGTAGTTCTAATGGGATGTTGTCTACTCCCGGGGACTTTTTCCAACTTAGGCTTTCAGTGTTGTGTCAAATTCTTCATGCAGTATCACATCTCCCATTTCATCTTCAATTACATCCTCTTCCATTTCCATAATATTGCCCTCAAGTACATCGCCCTTGTATAAGCCCTCTATACACTCCTTCCACCTTACTGCTTTCCCTGGATTGCTTAGGACTGGTTTTCCATCTGAGCTCTTGTTATTCATGCAGGTGGTTCTCTTTTCTTCAAAGGTCTCTTTAATTTTCCTGTAGGCAGTATCTGTCTTACCTCTAGTGACATATCCTCTATATCCTTACATTTGTCCTCTAGCCATCCCTGGTCAGCCATTTCGCACATTATGTCAATCTCATTTTTGAGACATTGTATTACTTTTCGCCCACTTTATTTACTGCATTTTTAAATTTTCTCCTTTCATCAATTACATTCAATATCTCTTCTGTTACCCAAGGATTTCTACTAGTCCTTGTCTTTTTGCCTACTTGGTCCTCTGCTGCCTTCACTATTTCATCTCTCAAAGCTACCCATTCTTCTTCTACTGTATTTCTTGTCAATTGTTCCCTAATGCTCTCTCTGAAACTCTCTACAACCTCTGGTTCTTTCAGTTTATCCAGGTGCATTTTTCTTAAATTCCTGCCTCTTTGCAGTTTCTTCAGTTTTAATCTACAGTTCATAATCTATAAATTGTGGACAGAGTCCACATTTGCTCCTGGAAATGTCTTACAATTTATAACCTGGTTCCTAAATCTCTGTCTTACCATCATATAATCTATCTGAAACCTTCCAGTGTCTCCAGGCCTGTTCCATGTATACAACCCTCTTTCATGATGCTTAAACCAAGTGTTAGCTCTGTGCAAAATTCTACCAGGCAGCTTCCTCTTTCAGTCCTTACTTCCAGTCCATAATCACCTACTACTTTTCCCCTCTCCTTTCCCTACTATCGAATTCCACCCCCTATGATTATTAAATTCTCGTGTCCCTGAACTATCTGAATAATTTCTTTTATTGCATCATACATTTCTTCAATCTCATCAACTGCAGAGCTGGTTGGCATATAAACTTGTACCTATATTTACTTTGGTCCAAAAAGGGGTCCAATATTCAGGAACACACATTTTCAATAAATTGCCATTAACCATTAAAAACTGGATTTCAAATAAAGCATGATTTAAACAGAATTTGAAAGACTTTTTGATAGGCAACTCCTTCTACTCTGTAGATGAAGTCTCTTAACTGAGACTGATAGGACAACTTAAATAAAAATGTCTGTTAAATTTCAGTTTTGACTGCACTTTGTCACAACAGTCAAGATTAGGTATTTTGTGTATGAATAATTTATTAATAGTGCATAACAATGTTTCATTCTTACTACTACTACTACTACTACTACTACTACTACTACGTGATCAGGCCCAGTGGACCTCACGCATCTACAAGTTTCCTCCTCCACTGTATTCTGTCCATTGCTGCTATCCGCCATTCGTCCACATCTATTGACACTTGGTTTAAATCTTCATGGAGTTCATCTCTCCAATGCTTCCTGGGTCTGCCTGGTGGTCTCTTTCCTGTAGGTGTGAAATCCAGGAGCTTCCGAGGCCATCTGTGATCCTCCATCCGGGCCACATGGCCGGCCCACTGCATCCGTTTGGCTTTGACAGTTCCTGCTATGTTGGGCTGCTGGTATAGTTCCTCAAGCTCTTGGTTGTATCTGATCCTCCATTTCCCTGTATCTGCATCCAGAACCGGACCGAAGATCTTCCGAAGCACTTTTCTCTCAAAAACAAGGAGCTTATGGAAGTCCTGTTTCCGGATACTCCATGTCTCACAGCCATATAGAACAACAGGCTGGATCAGGGTTTTGTACAGTCGAATCTTGAACTGTCTGGAGAGATATTTGGACCGAAGCAGTTGTGCTAGGCTGTGCTAAGATAGGTTTCCTGCTTGTATTCTGGCATTGATCTCTGCTTTACATGACGAGTTCTCAGTGAAAAGTGCCCCTAGGTATTTGAATTCTTGGACTCTCTTGTAGGAGTGGTCCCCAACCTGCAGTGATTATAGATGATCAGCTGTCTGACAATGACCATGCGTCATAACGAGGTACTCTGTCTTGGCTTCATTTATGTTTATCCCAAATTTGCTGGCAGCATATTAATTCTGTAAATATTAGCTTTTCCAGTGTACTGTATTGCATTAACCTGTTTTGACAATCTCCTGACGAATCATCAGGATAGTAAGTATTATATTCAAATGTTTCATGTTTTTTATGTATAGTTTCTGACATGTTCCACACCCACAAGAATCATGTCATGTTTCGGGTATATGGAACGAAAACTGAATCTAATGTAATTAATCTACTTCTGTGCTACGGCGTGGGCTTTGTGTCTGTCTTGGCTACTATAATGCATTCACTATGCTGATCATAGTAGCTTATTTGTGCTCCTATTTTTTTTATTCATTATTAAACCTAATCCTGATTTTGCATTTATAACCCTGTATTCACCTGATCAAGAGTCTTGTTCCTCCTGCCACCTAACTCACTAATTCCCACTATATCTAACTTCAACCTACCCATTTCCCTTTTAAAATTTTCTAACCTACCTCCTGATTAAGGGATGTGACATTCCATGCTCCAATACGTAGAATGCTAGTTTTCTTTCTCCTGATAATAATGTCCTCCTGAGCAGCCCTGCCCAGAGATCCAAAAGGGGACTCTCTGGAATATTTTACCCCAGAGGACGCCATCATCATTTAACCATACAGTAAATCTACATGCTCTTGGGAAAAATTACAGCTGTAGTGTCCCCTTGCTTTCAGCTGTTCAGAGAACGAGCACAGCAGGGCCATTTTGGTTACTGTTACAAGGCCAGATCAGTCAATCATCCAGACTGTTGCCCCTGAAACTACTGAAAAGGCTGCTGCCCCTCTTCAGGAACCCCACATTTGTGTGGCCTCTCAACAGATACCCCTCCATTGTGGTTGCATCAATGGCATGGCTATCTGTATTGCTCAGGCACACAAGCCTCCCCACCAATGGCAAGGTCCATGGTTCATTGATTGGGGGGAGGGGGGGTCCACAGTTCATACTTAAAAATTACTTAATGTTAATGTTGTAACCTCAGGTCTGAGTGCTAAGTACAAATGGCATTATTTATGTCCATTAATAATTAATGAAATAGATACGTAAATGTTACTAAAAGTGTTAGACATAATAATCAATCATACATCGTTATATTAGATACATGAAAACTTTACCAACTGACTGTAAGCTAAATGATGAGACTAACTAGTAACAGCCCTTAAGTTAAGGCAAGATCCAAGAGACATAAAAAAACAAAGGATAGATAGTCATCCAAATGTAGCTCAAGGTCTACGTGTGACATGCATAAACCTCTAATAATAATTTATGCTCTAGGAGCTTCATACAATGGTAGCCATTTGTTAAGGTTTAATGTGAAATTATAATATTTGTGTAACAAAACAACCAACCACATAATTGTAATATACATCCACTAATGTAATGCAAGAGGTTAGGAGCTTACACCAGTAATTGACTGAATAATAAATGAAAAGCTTCATTTTATGATGATGATGACTAGGATCAGTAATGCTTGTAGATGCAGGAATACCAAATTGTGTCAACATATTCAACTAAACTTATTTAGTATTCCATGCTCAAGGCATTGTATAAACAATCTGCAGCAGCAATAATAACAATGCATGAAATCATGTAACATCAAAGCATGTGTAGAACATATCATGTGAACAAAGGGCAATTTACATTTTAGCCCAAAGTCTAGATGCTATTGTAGTTCAGGGTCCAGGTACTATCATATGCGAGGGTGATGTTTTTATAAGGGCACGTAATTATGTAACCCATGGCCTAGGTACTAATTGTGGCCCATGCTCTAAGTGCCAACTGTTCTCCTAGGTCTAGGTAAGAATCGTCGGCCAAGGTCTAGGTCATACTTATAGCCTAAGGTGTTAATTGTAGTTCAAGGTCTAGATAACATAAACTATCATGTTACTAATGGATGAAACATGAATGGAAGAGGATGTCTCATAACAGTAAACATGAAGTAAGCTGTGTCTTAAGTGTAAATGTGAAAAAAGTAATGTAGATCTTCACATTTAAAGTATAAATATGGAAGGTAAATGGTAACCCAATACCTAGGTGTTGATAAACAAGTGACCTAATAGCTACAATAAATATTGAAAAGCAGATAGGACAGTAACGAATATGTTTTTAAAAAGGTGAAAGGTGCACTGAAGCAGATTACAGAAATTCATCAAATAAGTTTAAAAAACAAACCTGGTTAAATTCAAGTTGATTATTTAGTAAATGATTAGGTACATATTACATGGACGGTAAATAGTTTGGACAAGAAGAGAATAGAAGCTTTCGAAATGTGGTGCCACAGAAGAATGCTGAAGATTAGATGGGTAGATCACATAACTAATGATGAAGTATTGAATAGAATTGGGGAGAAGAGGAGTATGTGGCACAACTTGACAAAAAGAAGGGACCGGTTAGTAGGACATGTTCTGAGGCATCAAGGGATCACAAATTCAGCATTGGAGGGCAGGGTGGAAGGTAAAAATCGTAGAGGGAGACCAAGAGATGAATACAGTAAGCAGATTCAGAAGGATGTGGGTTGCAGTAAGTACTGGGAGATGAAGAAGCTTGCACAGGATAGGGTAGCATCAAACCAGTCTCAGGACTGAAGACCACAACAACAGCACAACATGTTCATTATGACTGCATATTTCCAACCTTTCTACCTTTAGGCATGATATGCAAGATTTTCATGTTACAGTTAATGCCACATATTGTATGATGTGCTGATTTTAAATGTCTGCCAAGTTGCTTGTATATACCTGACTTATTTATTAATTATCATAAGCTTGTAGTCCGATAATTAATTTATTTCTAATTTAAATATTGAACTACTAACCATATAGCGAAGATATTGAGTTGCAGATAGGCACAACACTGCGCCCCCCCCCCCCCCCACACACATATGACTGTAGTCTCAGTTGCCTGAGACTGCAGTCGCGTGTGTGTGTGTGTGTGTGTGTGTGGCGGGGGGAGGGGGGGGCGCACGTGCGTGCGTGCATGCATGCTCACTCCCAGCTATGTCTGTTGTTGACGAAGGCCTTAATGGTCGAAAGCTGTATCTGTGACAATCTTTTTGTTGTCCCTAACTGAGACTCAGCATCTCTGCTATATGGCGATAAGCAACTTTCCTTTTCATAATGTTGTTACATTCCATCCTGGATTTATCATTGTTTGAAATATTGAACTACCTTACTTTCATTAATGAGAATAAGGCTATCATTATTAAGGCAGGCAAAGGCAATTCGATATTGATTATCCATCATGAGTAGTACATTAATAAGACAAACATTTTTCTCGAAAAATAATGTAACTGAAGTACATAAGGATCCTACAAAAATCTTACATACTTATTTAAAACACAAGATTGACAGTATATGTTTCCTTCTGACAGACAGAGAGAACAGAACAGCAAAAATTATGAAATGTAGTTTGCCATGTCACAGCTCTCCGGTTGAAGTGTCATTAACAAGATAGTACAATACATCTGAGTGTGAATGGTATGTATGACTATGCTAAATTTTGAGTTGAATAAAATTTTGAACAGGAAACTTGAAGATGCTTTAATAGTAGGAATATCTATGAAATGAGTATTCACCTTCACAACACTGCATTCTAGAGAATTCAGTACTATCATCTCTTGATATAATCAACTTGTACATGAACATACCCATTGGAGAGTGTATTCAAATAATTAAAGAAAACCTAATTAAAAATAAGAATATTAGTGCAGGTGAAATTCTTAAATTAGTCGAACTTATTCAGTTCTCATAATGTCACAACTATTGTGAATCTAATGGAAAAATATATCATCAAAAGCAATGTCTTGCTATGAACCTTGTAAACTATTTTGTATTTTTGTTAGCAATCTTGAAAATAAATTCTTTTCCATACATAAAAGCTTGGAAGAAAAAACAGTTTATTATAAGACAATGGAAAATCCAGGTTGGAATATCAACAATGTAAGGAAAAGGCGGATAGCTACTTACCACAAAGATATAAGGCACTCGTACATTAACTTTTGGCCACAGCCTCTGTCAGACGCTCTGGTTCAAGCTGCTGGAGATGGTGGTCATGTGTGTATGAGGTGTGCTTGCTTTTGTGAATGAATGGGTGTGTGTGTGAGAGAGAGAGACAGAGAGAGAGAGAGAGAGTGAGTGTTTCTTTTTCTGACAAAGCCTGTGGCTGAAAGATAATATGGATGTAGCAGAATACTGCACTCCTTTCTGCACAAGAGTCAAGGCAGTGCATTCCACATGCAGATTGGATTTCTGCCTAGTATTAACTGAGCGAAAGCTGCTAACTCTTGGGAATAGGCTAATATTGCTAACAACTAACGACATTAAAGAAAATATATACTGTGAGGGCAATGTCAGAATTCCCAGACTATTGAATAGGGGTCGACAAGAGGTTCTTGAACTTACACCACATATAGCTCGAACTGCCCGTTTTTGAGCCAAAAATACCCTTTTTGAATCAGAAGAATTACCCCAAAAAATAATACCATACGACATAAGCGTATGAAAATATGCGAAGTAGACTACTTTGCATGTTAAAGTGTCACTTATTTCAGATATTGTTCTAATGGTAAATAAAGCAGCATTTAGTTTCTGAACAAGATCCTGGACATGGGCTTTCCACAACAGCTTAGTATCTATCCGAATGCCTAGGAACTTGAACTGTTCCGTCTCGCTTATAATATGCCCATTCTGTCTGATCAAAATATCGGTTCTTGTTGAATTGTGAGTTGTTGTTGTTGTTGTGGTCTTCAGTCCTGAGACTGGTTTGATGCAGCTCTCCATGCTACTCTATCCTGTGCAAGCTTCTTCATCTCCCAGTACCTACTGCAACCTA
Source organism: Schistocerca piceifrons (assembly GCF_021461385.2). Lineage (NCBI taxonomy): Eukaryota > Metazoa > Arthropoda > Insecta > Orthoptera > Acrididae > Schistocerca > Schistocerca piceifrons. Next base: position 817,334,148 of record NC_060141.1, read on the forward strand.
CATCCTTCTGAATCTGCTTAGTGTATTGATCTCTTGGTCTCCCTCTACGATTTTTACCCTCCACGCTGCCCTCCAATGCTAAATTTGTGATCCCTTGATGCCTCAAAACATGTCCTACCAACCGATCCCTTCTTCTAGTCAAGTTGTGCCACAAACTTCTCTTCTCCCCAATCCTATTCAATACCTCCTCATTAGTTACGTGATCTACCCACCTTATCTTCAGCATTCTTCTGTAGCACCACATTTCGAAAGCTTCTATTCTCTTCTTGTCCAAACTATTTATCGTCCATGTTTCACTTCCATACATGGCTACACTCCATACAAATACTTTCAGAAACGACTTCCTGACACTAAAATCTATACTCGATGTTAACAGATTTCTCTTCTTCAGAAACGATTTCCTCGCCATTGCCAGTCTACATTTTATATCCTCTCTACTTTGACCATCATCAGTTATTTTACTCCCTAAATAGCAAAACTCCTTTACTACTTTAAGTGTGTCATTTCCTAATCTAATCCCCTCAGGATAACCCGACTTAATTCGACTACATTCCATTATCCTTGTTTTGCTTTTGTTGATGTTCATCTTATATCCTCCTTTCAAGACTCTGTCCATTCCGTTCAACTGCTCTTCCAAGTCCTTTGCTGTCTCTGACAGAATTACAATGTCATCGGCGAACCTCAAATTTTTTACTTCTTCTCCATGAATTTTAATACCTACTCCGAATTTTTCTTTTGTTTCCTTTACTGCTTGCTCAATATACAGATTGAATAACATCGGGGAGAGGCTACAACCCTGTCTCACTCCTATCCCAACCACTGCTTCCCTTTCATGCCCCTCGACTCTTATAACTGCCATCTGGTTTCTGAACAAATTGTAAATAGCCTTTCGCTCCTTGTATTTTACCCCTGCCACCTTCAGAATTTGAAAGAGAGTATTCCAGTTAACGTTGTCAAAAGCTTTCTCTAAGTCTACAAATGCTAGAAACGTAGGTTTGCCTTTTCTTAATCTTTCTTCTAAGATAAGTCGTAAGGTTAGTATTGCCTCACGTATTCCAACATTTCTACGGAATCCAAACTGATCTTCCCCGAGGTCCGCTTCTACCAGTTTTTCCATTCGTCTGTAAAGAATTTGTGTTAGTATTTTGCAGCTGTGACTTATTAAACTGATAGTTCGGTAATTTTCACATCTGTCAACACCTACTTTCTTTGGGATTGGAATTACTATATTCTTCTTGAAGTCTGTGGGTATTTCGCCTGTCTCATACATCTTGCTCACCAGATGGTAGAGTTTTGTCGTGACTGGCTCTCCCAAGGCCATCAGTAGTTCTAATGGAATGTTGTCTACTCCCGGGGCCTTGTTTCAACTCAGGTCTTTCAGTGCTCTGTCAATCTCTTCACGCAGTATCTTATCTCCCATTTCATCTTCATCTACATCCTCTTCCATTTCCATAGTATTGTCCTCAAGTACATCGCCCTTGTATAAACCCTCTATATACTCCTTCCACCTTTCTGCCTTCCCTTCTTTGCTTAGAAGTGGGTTGCCATCTGAGCTCTTGATATTCATACAAGTGGTTCTCTTTTCTCCAAAGGTCTCTTTAATTTTCCTGTAGGCAGTATCTATCTTACCCCTAGTGAGACAAGCCTCTACATCCTTACATTTGTCCTCTAGCCATACCTGCTTAGCCATTTTGCACTTCCTGTCGATCTCATTTTTGAGATGTTTGTATTCCTTTTTGCCTACTTCATTTACTGCATTTTTTATATTTTCTCCTTTCATCAATTAAATGCAATATTTCTTCTGTTACCCAAGGATTTCTATTAGCCCTCGTCTTTTTACCTACTTGATCCTTTGCTGCCTTCACTACTTCATCCCTCAGAGCTACCCATTCTTCTTCTACTGTATTTCTTTCCCCCATTCCTGTCAGTTGTTCCCTTATGCTCTCCCTGAAACTCTCTACAACCGCTGGTTCTTTCAGTTTATCCAGGTCTCCTTAAATTCCCACCTTTTTGCAGTTTCTTCAGTTTCAATCTGCAGTTCATAACCAATAGATTGTGGTCAGAATCCACATCTGCCCCTGGAAATGTCTTACAATTTAAAACCTGGTTCCTAAATCTCTGTCTGACCATTATATAATCTATCTGATACCTTTTAGTATCTCCAGGATTCTTCCAGGTATACAACCTTCTTTTATTGTGAGTTAGAAACTGTAAAAACTGAGTCTTACTGTGATTTAGCATCAAATTATTTTCCACAAGCCACGAACTTATTTCATCAACTACATTATTTGATACTGTTTCAATATTACACACAAGATGCTCCACTACCAAGCTGGTGTCATCGGCAAACAGAAATATTTTTGAATGACCTGTAATACTAGAAGGCATATCATTTATATAAATAAGAAACAGCAGTGGCCCCAGCACCGATCCTTGGGGAATGCCTCACTTAACAGTGCCCCATTGGGACTGAACATCAAGACCACTCTCAATATTGCAGAGAATTACCTTCTGCTATCTTTTCTTAAAGTAAAAGGCGAACCAATTGTAAGCTACTCCCATTACTCCATAATGGTCCAACTTCTGCAGTAATATTTTGTGGTCAACACAGTCAAAAGCCTTCGTTAAATCAAAAAAAACACCTAGCGTTTGCAACCTTTTATTTAACCCGTCCAAAACCTCACAGAGAAAAGAGAATATAGCATCTTCAGTTGTTAAACCATTTCTAAAACCAAACTGAACATTTGACAGCAAATTATGTGAATTTAAATGCTCCAGTAACCTTGTATGTACAACCTTCTCGATAACTTTAGCAAACACCGATGGCATAGAAATAGGTCTAAAGTGGTTCCTTTGTTAGAGAGACTTCCCTTAAGCAGGAATACCTATCAGCTGACTTCAATCTAAAAAAGGTGCAACTCTAACATCCACTACTGCAGGAATTTTCCCATGACTGATCCCACCACCTCCACCTATGCTGTCACCTATAAGCTTTGCCAACCTCCCCTTCCCATACCTGTTGAGGTGCAGGCCATGTCTAGTGAAACCCGTCCTGCTGATAGACTCCACTGACACCACTGAAATGTGACCCATGCTTTCTGTCATCAGCGCACCCCCAAGTCTCATGTTATTACGCCTGACGGCTGTATTAAGATGAGGCCGATCGTGACGCTGAAACAGTTCCACGAAATGCACATTCGTGTTGCCAGTCTGAGTGGCTATCTTTTCAAGGTCACCATCTATGTCATACTCCCCATCCCTATCAATACTATTACCAGCCCCACCCACAATCACTACCTGATCCTCTTTAGTAAAATCCCTACATAACCCCCCTATGTTAACAGTCACCTGAGCCAATCCTGCATTAGGCTTCACAATGCTGGAGACCTGGTACTCACTCCCCAGCACTTCCTGCAACTGCTGGCCTACACATCTGCCATGAGAACTACCTAACAGCAGAACCTTCTTCTTCCTCTTCGACTTTGCAACTGTTCTAGCCACCGTAAGTACTGAGGTCTGCTGCATACTTCCTACATCTACAGCTACTAGAGATTCCTCTCCACTAGACTCTGACAGTTGGTCATATCTATTGTAAACACCAATAGTAAAACTATCTGAAAATCTTCTTCCCCTAGCAGATCTCTTGCCAACAGCCAACTCCCATTCCCCAACCCCCTTCTCCCTCCTCATCCTATCAAGCTCCTCCTGTGCGTTTTTCAACTGCACCTGAAGGGCACAGATCTCATGCTCCTGCTCCTCTATCAACTTACTCTTGCTACATAACCTGCAGTTCCAGGAGAGGATCTCACCAGAATGCTCACTGGCTTCCCCACTGCATTCCCCCCAGTGAAAATACTTCGAACAAGTCTCACACCGCAATCCACTACTCACGAACCTACGGCAAAGCCCACACTTCTCACTCATGGTAAAATTTTACTTTCTCTAAGTTCTGCTACTACAATAAGAAGATGTTAAAAGCCTGACTACAATAATGACAAACTTACTCTACAAGGGAAGTAACTACTATTATTAACAGTATTAATAAACAACAAATGTGAATATAACAAAAGACTAATACAGAAAGAGAATCAAACGTCTAATGGCACAGTAAGGAAGCTGGAAACAGTTCCCAAAAGGTTCTTCTGAAATTATTTCACTAGAAAACACAAAAAACACCGGTTGAAGACTATTAAAATTCCTAAATACACCACTATACACAAACAATTAATTAGTACTTAGCTTTCGATGCGCCGCTACAGCTGCAACTGGTCAGCGCGGAATGTAAACACAGGTAAGAGGTTACGTTGCTGGATACGAAACACTCACAAATATCAGGTCACAACACAAGAAAGGCAGAGGTGAATGAAGAAACCACTAATAAGTCACTTATATAGTAAATATTATCACAAAAACCGTTAAAATATGTATCTGAAACCTAAAAATATATAATAACTTAGAGAGTGATCTCACACGCAGTTACTCACTTATGACGTCACACCAAAGACTAGAGCAAATTAGTTCTATGAACACAACAATGTGTGATGATTACCACACACTGAATAACATTTTAGATTGGCATGTATTGCATAATGGAGATTCAAATATTGAATGTATTTTTGTTGTTCACTTTTTCTATGCAATTTTCTGTGTTTTAGAGCTGAAGATGACTTGTCAGTGAGCCAAGACCGGCAATCAATAACGAAAATTTGTGGTCTTGATGTAGGATTTTTAATCCACACATGTTTTAAATCAACAGATGGCATATCTCTCCATTGACAATGTAAAAGAATGACATCAACTATCATGGATTCTGAAAACGTTGGTCATTCGAAACTGATCTCACATTTTGTCTCGCATAACATTCTGAAATCCATGGATCAAGGCAATCAGGTAGACACAGTATCTCTTGACGTCCAAAAAGTATTTGATTCAGTACCACACCTATTCTTACTATTGAGAGTACAAAATTATGAGGTATTCTTTCAGACTAGCTTGAGAGTCTCTTAGCAGGGAGGACACACCACATTATCTTGGATAGGAGTATCATCAACAGATGTGCCCCAGGGAAGTGTTTTGGGACCATTGCTGTTTATGTTGTTTATCAATCACCTTGCAGACAATATTAATAGCAACCATAGCCTTTTTTTCAGATGATGCAGTTATCTACAATCAGATATTGTCTAAAGAAAAAACTGCACAAATTTTTGTTAGATGGTGAGAAGATTTTAGTGGTGCAAAGAATCAAAACTGCTTTAAATGTTCAGAAATGTAAAATTATGCGGTTCACAAAGTAACCAAAAAAGTAGTATTCTATGACCTCAATATCAGTGAGTCACAGTTGGAATCAGTCAACTTGTAAATACGTGGTCTGACAATTTGTATGGATATGAAATTGGATGACCACAAAGGCTCAGTCATAGGTAAAGCAGGTGGCAGACATGGTAGAATACTACCAAAATGCACTCAGTCTACAAAAGAGATTGGTGTGACACATTCTAGAATACTGCTCACACGTGGAAGAAGCCCTAGTAATTGGTACAGAGGGAAGTACCTTCTGCCATTCATTTCACAGTACCTGATCATTCATTTACGCAAGGGGTTGTTGCATATGAGAATATATTGGTCTATAACCTGTGTAAGATTCTAAATAAATTGCAGTGGGGAGATTTTAAGATCAAATGCTCGGTGTAAATTCCAAATTCATTAGGTGAGATAATATGGACCCTTTTTACCAACCAACATCCATCACATATCACAAATAAATATGGCAATATGATTTACTACCACAAAAATTATGAGCCTGGAAAAAAGGAAGTTCACAATAAACTACTGCAATGCAGTAACAATGACAACAACAACAACAATGATAATAATAATAATAGCACACTAAACAAGAAGATTACATACTGGATAACCACAGTGACTGCATAGAAGCGATGGAAAAAACAGATGCCTATAAATATCTAGGATACAGACAAAAAATAGGAATAGATAATACAAATATTAAAGAAGAACTAATAGATAAATACAGACAAAGACTAACAAAAATACTGAAAACAGAATTTACAGCAATAAACAGGACCAAATCTATAATTACTTATGCTATACCAATGTTGACCTACTCATTTGGCGTAGTGAAATGGAATAACACAGACCTACACTTACACGACCACACTGCCACAAATATAGAATAAATCACATACATTCAGCAACAGAAAGATTCACATTAAGCAGAAAGGAAGGAGGAAGGGGATTTATTGACACAAATAACCTACATTATGGACAGGTAGACAATTTAAGAAAATTATTTATAGAACGAGCAGAAATTAGCAAAATACACAAAGCAATCACTCGTATAAATACACTGGCTACACCATTGCAATTTCATAGCCACTTCTACAATCCTTTAGATCACATAACATCAACAGATACAAAGAAAGTAAATTGGAGAAAGAAAACACTACATGGCAAGCACCCGTATCATCTAACACAGCCACACATCGATCAAGATGCATCCAACACATGGCTAACAAAAGGCAATATATACAGTGAGATGGAAGGCTTCATGATTGCAATACAGGATCAAACAATAAACACCATATATTACAGCAAGCATATTATTAAAGATCCCAATGCCCAACAGATAAATGCAGACTTTGCAAACAACAAATAGAAACAGTAGGTCACATCACAAGCAGATGTACAATACTAGCAAATACAGAATACCCCAGAAGACATGGCAATGTAGCAAAAATAATTCATCAACAACTTGCCAGACAACATAAACTAATAAAACAACACGTTCCCACATACAAGTATGCACCACAAAATGTACTGGAGAATGATGAATACAAATTATATTGGAACAGAACCATTATAAGAGATGAAACAACACCACATAACAAACCTGACATCATACTCATCAATAAAAAGAAGAAATTAACACAACTAATCAAAATATCCATACCCAATACAACAAATATACAGAAGAAAACAGGAGGGAAAAAATTGAAAAATACATCCAACTGGCTGAGGAAGTCAAGGACATGTGGCTTCAGGATAAAGTGGACATTATACCAATTATACTATCAACTACAGGAGTCATACCACACAATATCCATCAGTACATCAACGCAATACAGCTACATCCAAACATATATATACAACTACAGAAATCTGTAATTATTGATACATGTTCAATTACCCGAAAGTTCCTAAATGCAATTTAACATATACTGTACAGTTAAAAGGAAGTCAAGCTTGATCAAGGTCTGTATCAATTTCCATTTTTAACCAGACATAACGTCTGAGAAAGGAAAGAAATAATAATAATAATGTAAATGGGTGATGTCATAACAGATGAAACATGTGGATAAACTTAGCAGATATGTGTGCAATAGCCAAAATATTGTTTATGCAAGCACTGCAAACAGCTACGAATACATTTCCTTTTCTTTTTTATCATGCAATGCAGTTACAGAAAAGTCTGTACAAGTTGTATTTAGATAGTAATGGAGTGGGGGCAACCACAGCAGTCTTTGCACGACTGGATGTGTGGAAACAAAAATTAAACCATCAAAATGGTTTCTAGATTTGTTCGTGAGAGCCACAGTCAGCTGAAATGTGACAACGAGCTGGTATGAGCAAAAGGGGCATCTTAGTCTCCTTTCCCAGTTATAAACCTCAGGTTTCTCAATTTTTATTTCAAACAATCAGTTTATTTCTGTGTTTCACTAATTATTTTCTCTTTCCTTTACCAGAATAAAAACCTGCCATTCCAGTAGTCAGAAGTACAGCTAGCATTGTTTATATGTGGGTTTCGATGGGCCATAGCAAGAGACACACAGCCTCAAAATAAGTACCGACAGAACCGTTTCATCTCTGAATATGTAACATCACGAACTTTTAAGAGGTGAATCGACAGTCAGAAATCTCCAGTACATGGTCTAGGCACATTCCTACCTATGTTTCATGTCAGTGTCCAATAACCATTCACAGAGGACAGGAGGCACCACTAGCAATGGAAGGTATACAAAGCATGTAGGGTGATGCGGAAAACAGTATAGTTGTTCTTGTAATGCAGGAACAGAGCAATTCATCTGATGTCCAAGAGGGGATGATCACTGGCTTTTAAGCCAAGGGTACACTCATTTCCTAAAAAACTAATTTTCTAAACTTCTTACATGATCCGTGGTTAAATTATACTTTTCATGGGTAAATGGCGTCCAAAACTGATGCTGAGTCAACTGTGGTGCACCACAAGCCATAGGCAGTAGGGGTGAATGACAGCTGTGGGTGAACAGACATGCAGCTGTTGAGCAACTGACCGCCTAGATGAACCAAGTAGCTACCAATAGTTGTCTTTAATGACTGTTCAGCAAACATTGCTGCGAAGGGGTTCTGCGGCAGTTGCCTGGTTCCTGCACCCGTGCTGACTGCTGTTCATCTGCAACAATGGCTGGAATTTGCATGTCAATACTGCGACTGGACATCCACAGAGTGGCAACTGGAGCCTTTTCATCTGAATCATATTTTATGCTCTATTGGTCGGATGGACATTGCCGTGTACATGTGAAACATCTGAAAGCAAACACCCTGCATGCATTATGGCCTGGGGAATTTGTTTGTGGTTTAGCCTCAGTGATCTTGTTCTGGAAGGCAAACGAGAATGCATCTATCCTTGTGGACCATATCCACTCCTACATGCAGTTTGTTTTTTGTTGGCACAGTGGCATCTACATAGCTCTCTGCACTGTGTACGTGTGTGGTCTGAAGGCCACCACGATGAGTTTACCGTACTCCCCTGGCCACCAGACTCCCCACATTTTTACCCAATCGAGAATCTGTGGGACCACCTCGATCGGGCAGTTCACACCGAGAATCATCTGCCAAGAAACCAGCATAGCTGGCCTTTGCACTGGAGTCAGCCCAGTTCCACAACATTGTCATTACCTTCCAGAACCTCAGTGACTTTCTCCTGTATGTCTCGCAGCAGTCCGTGCTGAAAAAGGTGGTTACTCAGTCTTCTGACAGGTGGTCGCATTAATGTGACTGGACAGTGTATTTTTCCATAAACGTCAAACTGTATCAAAACCAATAAAAATATATTTTACCCTATCTTAGTTTTAGAAAATAATAGTTCGTTCCTCAGGGAAGTGAGAGGTAGAAGTTGGGAAAGGACAGCTCACTCAGACCCCAGGATGAGAGGGGATCTACGATAATGTTGTGTGTCTACACGTGCGCCCAACAGCAGCCCGTGTACATCTATACTGGTACGGATGGCTAATATTTTGCCTATTCGAGGTAAGTTCTGTCTCATAATTTGACAGTTTTCTTGAGAGAATTTTCCTTTCCATACATTTGGGATACCTTTCCGCAGTGTATATATGTTGTATTCACGTAGCACTCTGATAAGAGGAGGGCACTTGAGGGCAACAGCGACGTCCATCTCCATTGATCTCTATTGGCTCCTGACTGTCTTCTCATTGTGGAATGTTTATGTAAACTGCAGGAATTCTTGCCTAAATCTCTTGACTTGTGTCTTTTATCCCCCGTTAAGGTTTTATACTCTTTCCCTTATATATTACTCTGTCTCGCCGTTGTACTTGTAAGACACTCTGCAATGTGTGACGGTGAGTAGTTTGGGGACCAGTATCATTCCTTCGCTTTCCCTCCACGGTTGTGAATTGAGAATGGGACGGATGACAGTGAATGATCCTCTGTGTCAGCCGAGATTTCCCTGACGATTACCGAAAATATAAGTTGGGGGAAATAAATAATATGTCGCCAAAGTGTTCTCAAAATTCACCATATTGGCAGTTTAACAGTAAATGTCTCTGTAACGAACTGTGTTGCTCTCAAATCTCCTCTATTAATTTTATATAGTAACTCTATAAGACCCACAATATACACAAATCAGTCAACTAAAAGCTCCCTCTTTAACTGAGTAAATTACATTCCTTTTAAAGTTCTTTGATAGACCTTATCTTCTTTTCCTACAATTAATTTTATGTGGTCAGTCCACTTAATACTGTTCCAGGTAGTTTCTCCTGTATATTTTACAGTTGTGACTATTTCCAGTGATTTCTTAGCAATCTAGTAACTGGGCAATAATTGATGTTCCCCTCACTTACGTGCAATACAATACATTTACTGATCCTGAGGGCCAGCTGCCATCCCTGCAGTGAGCATCAACCCTCTGCAGCAGGTGTCTGTGTGACACTACAGCTTCCCGTTGCCTTGCAGTGCACCTCAAGTTATGTCACATATGATTCTTTCTTCCTGTTGAGAGTAAGTTCTGTCTGCCAGAAATCATCAATCCAATACTCTGTTGACTCAAGTTTTGTTTACTCCATAAGAGTGAAAAAAGTTTTAACATTATCTGAAAGTCAACATCAAACTGCACTGGTATCCTATCTACTGCCTTCCAAGTCTCACTTACGAACAGAGTGAGCTGAGTCTCGCAAGATGTGTTTGTGAAGTCGTTCTTGACTCCTATAGAAGAAATTTACAGCTTGTGAACATTAAACACATTCCATTATTCCACAAGCAAATGACACAAGCGACATAATATGAACTCCTATCAAACAATCCTTCTCGAGAACAAATGACCTGCTCTGTTTTCTGGCCACTCGGATAACTGTCACACTGATGACCTGCGATTAAACCGCTCTACAAGGAAGGAGAGTTCTTTAACAAAATCTATATAGAAACATACCTTTGCACCGTATGTTGAGTGATTTTTAATTTTTTCCCCACTTTACAGTAACATAGTTCCTTATCTTTGACCTGGAAATTTTTGGAAACAGGCGAATAATTTGGGAATGAAAGTAACAACTCATCAGATAGTAGAGGCATCGATCATTGACAGACACACAAAAGAGAATGAAAACTTCATTAACTTTTGGACAAATCCTTTTTCAAGTTAGACCGCACACGCACGTGGGCACGAATGCAGTGTAGCTTGAAAACAAATAACGATTGCACACACACACACACACACACACACACACACACACACACACACACACCCCTATGTGGCTACTGGCTCCGTACTGCCGGCTGAATACACAATGATGAGACTACAGCTTGACAAGTAGAGTGAAGAGGGTGAGGGGAGAAAAATGATGGGGAGTGGGACGGAGACATGGGGAAGGCTAATTAATGGCTCTGATGGCAGCTGGCGTATGGGATGAGACTGTGGGAGAGAGAGGCAGCAGCTGCAGAGGATAGGAATGAGATACGCAGGTCTCAGAAGCAGCTTGTTTGTACAGTGTACGAAGGTGACAGTGTGAGGGAGGGACTGACAGAACAGACAAAAGAAGAGGCTGTGAGTGCAGGCAGTTAGTGGAGAATAAGGCCTGGAGGCTTCTGGGGGCAAAGGTAGTGATGCGAGAATAACACCCGTGTACGTAGTCTGGCAGAGCTGTCTTGCTGTGACTTCTTTTTGGCAGCCTTTTCTGTATATTCCTTTCCTTACTGAGTCTGTGGAGGACCTTCTCATTTCTCATCTTACCAGTCCACCAAATTTTCAACATCTTCTACAAGACAACATCTTGTATTCTGTTCTTTTCTGAGTTTGCCAGTCAGTGATTGATTTCCGTATGCTGCTGTGCTCCAGATGTACATTCTCAGAAATTTCGTCCACAATGTAAGAGTGGTGTTTGGTACTAGTAGACATATTTTGACCAGGAGTGTTCTCTTTGCCTGTGCTAGTCTGCTTTTGACGTCTGCCCTGCTTTGTCTGTCATATGTGTTATTTTACTTCTGAGACAGCAGAACGGCTTCATTTCATCTGCTTCGTGGTCATCAAATTTGATGTTAAGTTTATCATTAGTCCCATTTCTGCTAATCCTCATTACTTTTGGCTTTCTTCAGTTTACTCTCAATCCATATTCTGTACTCATTATACTCGTTAGACTATTCCATTTAACAATAAAACCAAGAATGAAATGTTAGTTTAAAAAGGATGTAAGAAAGGAATGCAGCCTTTTGCCTCTACTGACCATTCTATATATTAAAAAAGCAATGACAGATATAAAAGGAAGTTTCAGGAGAGCAATATTAACATTCAGGATGAAAGGATATCAATGATAAGTTTTGCTCAAGACAATGCTATCCTCAGTGAAAGTGAAGAAGAATTACAGGACATGTACAGATTCAATAGTAGTGTGGAAAGATTTCTAGTCTGGTGATTTCATTCTTGGTCTTTCAGTCTAATTGTTCTCTCTTAGTTTTTGCACATATTGAATATTAACGACCTTGCCCTATAGCCAACACCTATCTACAATTTCGTACATTTTGACCCATTTTACATTGTCAAACGCTTTTTCTCGGTCGACAAATGTATAAAAAGTCTTGATTTTTCTTAAGTCTTGCTTGTATTAAAAGATCATCATCAGAACTTCCTCACAAGTGCTTTGACTTTCCTTAAGCCTCTCTGATGGTCGTGTAACAGATCAATTATCTTTTCCATTGATCAGTATATCATTCCTGTCAACAACTTACAAGCATGAGCTCTTAAGCCGATTGTGCAATAGTTTTCATATTAATCTGTCCTTACTGACTGAGGGATTGTTTGGATGATATTCTTCCAAAAGGCTCATTGTATATCTCCAGTCTTATATACTGTAAACACTAATTTAAATAGTAGTTTGGTTACCAAGTCCCTCAATGATTTTAGCTGTTCGAAAGGAATGTTAATCAAACAATGGAAAATCCAGAATGGAATCTAACAATATTATGAACAGAAAATTGCTACTCACCGTATAGTGGAGATGCTGAGTCACAGATAGGCACAACAAAAAGACAGTCACAAATAATCTTACAGCCAGCAAAGTCTTCGTTGAAAATAGATGACAGACACACATGCACTGTGGCTTCAGTTGTCAGAGACTGCAGTCATGTGTGTGAGTTGCATTTGCATGTGTGTGTGTGTGTGTGTGTGTGTGAGAGAGAGAGAGAGAGAGAGAGAGAGAGAGAGAGAGAGAGAGAGAGAGAGAGAGATCTATTTTTGATTAAGGCCTTGCTGGTCACAACTTATTTGTGACTGTCTTCTCGTTGTGCCTATCTCTGTCTCTGCCAAAGGAATGTTACCTATTCCTTCTGCCTTATTTCATGTCAAGTCTTCCAAAGCTGTGCTCGGTTAAACTGATTATAATAATGAACACTCTATATCTTCCATATAAATTCCCATTTCTAGTATCGCATGGTCAGACAATTTCTCTCCTTCATAGAGGACTTCAGTGTACTGTTTCACCTGTCCACTCTTTCCTTTGCATTGAACAGTAGAATTCCTCTTGCACTCTTAATGTGGACATCCCTGCTTTTAATTTCATCAAAGGTTGTTTTGAATTTTCTCTGTGCTGAATCTGTTTTTCCAACAATGATTGTTTTTTTTTTTTTTTTTTAAATTTCAATAAAGTATTGTGTTTCTGTCATGCATCAATCAATTTATTTCTTCGCCAAGATTTCTTTGTATTTATCTTCATTGTATCTACATTTCTCTGCCCTACTTCTCTCACTGCCTTTTTGTCAGTTTTTCCATTTTTCTTCAATTGAACTGTCTAGTGTGGTATTCAGTATCACAGTACCTACCACTTTACACAACTTAACACATATATAATCATTCCTCAGTAGTGACATATCCACTTCTTTCCACACTGATTCTCCTCGACAATTCTCTTAAACTTCAGCCTACTCTTCATCATTACTAAATTGTAATCTGAATCTATGCCCATTCCTCAGAACTCCTTGTAATCCTGTATCCAGCTGGACTTGTCTGCTGTCCCCAGGCCTTTTCTACACAGAATATTCATTATTACTAGCTGAAATTTATTGCACAACTTAAATTAGTCTTTCTCCAACCCATTCCTTCTATCAAGCCCATATTCTCCTGTAATTCTTTCTTATTTCCCTTTCCACACTACTGTTCCAATCCCCCTCAATTATTAGATTTTCATCTCCCTTTATGTATAGAATTATCTGTTCAATATCCTCATATACTTCCTCTTCTACTTGTGACTTTGGGGCTGTATATCTGACCTATAGTTGCTGGTGATATTTTACTTTTGATTCTCATGAGAACAACCCTACCACTGAACTGTTTACAGTAAGACATTTTCTGCCATACCTTCCTCTTCACAACAAATCCTATTCCCGTTATACCAGTTTCTGGCGCTGTTGCTATTACCCTACATTAATTTGATCAAAATTCCTTATCTTCTTTCTGTTTTACCTCATGGACCCCCATTATATATAGATTGAGCTATTTACTATCCCCTTTTCTAGGTTCCCCAGCACATTCAGACTTTGAATATTCTGCACACCAGCATATGTCTGTAACATGTGAAGGAATTTCTGCCAAAATTGGCACACATATAATTTGCTATCTGGAAAAATTACTGTGACCGTAAGGGGTCAGGGGACAATAGATGTGATATAAAAGCATTACTGAGTGACACCTGTAGAAATTTTAATCAAGTTTGGTATGTACATGACTCATTATTTCTCTAAAAATAATTTGGGAGTAAGGTATTATACAGGGTGGTCCATTAATAGTGACTAGGCCAAATATCTCACGAAATAAGCATGAAACGAAAAAACTACAATGAACGAAACTCGTCTATCTTGAAGGGGCAGACCAGATGACGCTATGGTTGGCCCGCTAGATGGTGCTGCCATAGGTCAAATGGATATCAACTGCATTTTATTAAATAGGAACCCCCATTTTTATTATATATTCGTGTAGTATGTAAAAAAATATGAATAGATGGTGCTGTAATAGTCACAAACGTATACGTACGTGGTATCACGTAACATTTCGCCAGTGCAGACCGTATTTGCTTTGTGATACATTACCCATGTTAAAATGGACCGTTTACCAATTGTGGAACAGAGCGATATCGTGTTGATGTATGGCTATTGTTATCAAAATGCCCAACAGTGTGTGCTAAGTGTGCTGCTCGGTATCCTGGACGGCATCATCCAAGTGTCCGGACCGTTCGCCAGATAGTTACATTATTTAAGGAAACAGGAAGTGTTCAGCCACATGTGAAATGTCAACCACAACCTGCAACAAATGATGATGCCCAAGTAGGTGTTTTAGCTACTGTCACAGCTAAGTCGCACATCAGTATCAGACAAAGTGCGTGAGAATCGGGAACCTCAAAAATGTTGGTGTTGTGAATGCTACATCAACATCGATTGCACCCGTACCATACTTCTATGCACCAGGAATTGGATGGCGACAACTTTGAACGTCATGCATAGTTCTGCCACTGGGCTCAAGAGAAACTATGGGTCGATGACAGTTTTTTTGCACGCATTCTATTTAGCGACGAAGCGTCATTCACCAACAGTGGTAACGTAAACCGGCATAATATGCACTATTGGGCAACGGAAAATCCACGATGGCTGCGACAAGTTGAACATCAGCGAACTTGGCGGGTTAATGTATGGTGCGGCATTATGGGAGGAAGGATAATTGGCCCCCATTTTATCGATCGTAATCTAAATGGTGCAATGTATGCTGGATTCCTGCATAATGTTCTACCAATGTTACTACAAGAAGTTTCACTGCATGACAGAATGGCGATGTACTTCCAACTTGATGGATGTCCGGCACATAGTTCGCATGCGGTTGAAGCGGTATTGAATAGCATATTTCATGACAGGTGGATTGGTCGTCGAAGCACCATACCATGGCCCACATGTTCACTGGATCTGACGTCCCCAGATTTCTTTCTGTGGGGAAAGTTGAAGGATATTTGCTATCGTGAGCAACCGACAACACCTGACAACATGCGTCAGCGCATTATCTATGCATGTGCGAACATTACGGAAGACAAACTACTTGCTGTTAAGAGGAATGTCATTACACGTATTGCCAAATGCATTGAGGTTGATGGACATCATTTTGAGCATTTATTGCATTAATGTGGTATTTACAGGTAATCACGCTGTAACAGCGTGCATTCTCGGAAATCATAAGTTCACAAAGGTACATATATCACATTGTAAAAACTGAAATAAAATGTTCAAATGTAATTACGTTCTGTATTTTAATTTAAAAAACCTACATGTTACCAACTGTTCGTCTAAAATTGTGAGCCATATGTTTGTGACTATTACAGCACCATCACAAAGCGAAAAATGTGGTCCAACTAAAACATTCATATTTCTTTACGTACTACACAAATATGTAATAAAAAGTGGGGGTTCCTATTTAAAAAAAACGCAGTTGATATCCGTTTGACCTATTGCAGCACGATCTAGCAGGCCAACCATAGTGCCATCTGGTTTCCCCCTTCAAGCTAGACAAGTTTCGTTCTTTGTAGTTTTTTCGTTTGACACTTATTTTGTGAGATATTTGGCCTGGTCACTATCAATGGGCCACCCTGTATATTATATGGAAGGTATTATATATTATATGCACATTTTATAAGCATGGTTTTAACTGTACAAGTACCATAACACTGAACCTCTAGATCTCTGCAACAGATAATTATATTGAAAAAACTATCAAGGTCCCCTGAGAACATCATCTTTAGAACATATGATAAAAATTTTGATGATTTACCATGAGTATATACAGAAGCATCCATGCCCGCAGTTGGTACAAAAAAATAACATATCTTTTTTCTGGTGTATCTTGATAACATGTACAGATTTTTGCAAACGAAAAAATGTCTTAGATGAATGTACATTTGAAATTTGAGCCATTAGCTATTGTTAGTTATTGAGGTAACTGCGGCCCATGGTGCAAGTTGGCTAAAAACTGCTTTAACATTGTTTTCAGCAAAAAGCTTAAACTACCCAGGGAATATCATCTTAAGAACATAAGGTAAAAATTTTGACCCTCTGCCATGAACAGAAATTATAGAAATAGCAGTCCCCAAAATTGGTACTTTACACTCACAAAAAACATGGTTTTTGGGATTTCCTGAGGAACAACCCATGAACAAATGTGCTTTTATAAGCTACCTAAGGTTCACCCTAGACCACACCTAATACAAAAGAACCAATCGATTAGCTTGGGCTGGAGGAAGTGCATAATGTTTACAGTTTGACCCTGTATTGTACAATAGTAACAATACACCCATTCTTCTGATAGGTGCACAAATGGTAATAGGTTAAGGGCTATCTAAAACACTTCACCCCTCAACTCTGTGATCAACACACCCCGAGATATGACCCACTAAAAAATCGCATTTTGCATGTAGCTTTTGGAATATATTGGTACCATGCATGCAGCTTTACTGTATGGTTACATGATGATGACGTCCTCTTGGGTAAAATATTCCAGAGGTAAAATAGTCCCCCCATTCGGATCTCCGGGCGGGGACTACTCAAGAGGACGTCATTATCAGGAGAAAGAAAACTGGCATTCTACGGATCGGAGCATGGAATGTCAGATCCCTTAATCGGGCAGGTAGGTTAGAAAATTTAAAAAGGGAAATGGATAGATTAAAGTTAGATATAGTGGGAATTACTGAAGTTCAGTGGCAGGAGGAACAAGACTTTTGGTCAGGTGAATACAGGGTTATAAATACAAAATCAAATAGGGGTAATGCAGGAGTAGGTTCAATAATGAATAAAAAAATAGGAGTGCGGGTAAGCTACTACAGACAGCATAGTGAACATATTATGGTGGCCAAGATAGACACGAAGCCCATGCCTACTACAGTAGTACAAGTTTATATGCCAACCAGCTCTGCAGATGACGAAGAAATTGAAGAAATGTATGATGAGATAAAAGAAATTATTCAGGTAGTGAAGGGAGACGAAAATTTAATAGTCATGGGTGACTGGAATTTGACAGTAGGAAAAGGGAGAGAAGGAAACATAGTAGGTGAATATGGATTGGGACTAAGAAATGAAAGAGGAAGCCTTCTGTTAGAATTTTGCACAGAGCATAACTTAATCATAGCTAACACTTGATTGTATACATGGAAGAATCCTGGAGATACTGAAAGGTATCAGACAGATTATATAATGGTAAGACAGAGATTTAGGAACCAGGTTTTAAATTGTAGGACATTTTTAGGGGCAGATGTGGACTCTGACCACAATCTATTGGTTATGAACTGTAGATTAAAACTGAAGAAACTGCAAAAAGGTGGGAATTTAAGGAGATCGGACCTGGATAAACTGACTGAACCAGAAGTTGTACAGAGTTTCAGGGAGAGCATAAGGGAACAATTGACAGGAATGGGGGAAAGAAATACAGTAGAAGACAAATGGGTAGCTCTGAGGGATGAAGTAGTGAAGGCAGCAGAGGATCAAGTAGGTAAAAAGACGAGGGCTAGTAGAAATCCTTGGGTAACAGAAGAAATATTGAATTTAATTGATGAAAGGAGAAAATATAAAAATGCAGTAAGTAAAGCACACAAAAAGGAATACAAACGTCTCAAAAATGAGATCGACAGGAAGTGCAAAATGGCTAAGCAGGCATGGCTAGAGGACAAATGTTAGGGGTAAGATAGATACAGCCTACAGGAAAATTAAAGAGACCTTTGGAGAAAAGAGAGCCACTTGTATGAATATCAAGAGCTCAGATGGAAACCCAGTTCTAAGCAAAGAGGGGAAAGCAGAAAGGTGGAAGGAGTATATAGAGGGTCTATTCAAGGGCGATGTACTTGAGGACAATATTTTGGAAATGGAAGAGGATGTAGATGAAGATGAAATGGGAGATACGATACTGCGTGAAGAGTTTGACAGAGCACTAAAAGACCTGAGTCGAAACAAGGCCCCGGGAGTAGACAACATTCCATTAGAACTACTGACAGCCTTGGGAGAGCCAGTCCTGACAAAACTCTTCCATCTGGTCAGCAAGATGTACGAGACAGGCAAAATACCCTCAGACTTCAAGATGAATATAATTATTCCAATCCCAAAGAAAGCAGGTGTTGACAGATGTGAAAATTACCAAACTATCAGTTTAATAAGTCACAGCTGCAAAATACTAACACGAATTATTTACAGACGAATGGAAAAACTGGTAGAAGCCGACGTCGGGGAAGATCAGTTTGGATTCTGTAGAAATGTTGGAACACGTGAGGCAATACTGACCTTATGACTTGTCTTAGAAGAAAGATTAAGGAAAGGCAAACCTACGTTTATAGCATTTGTAGACTTAGAGAAAGCTTTTGACAATGTTGACTGGAATACTCTGTTTCAAATTCTAAAGGCGGCAGGTGTAAAATACAGGGAGCAAAAGGATATTTACAATTTGTACAGAAACCAGATGTCAGTTATAAGAGTCGAGGGGCATGAAAAGGAAGCAGTGGTTGGGAAGGGAGTGAGACAGGGTTGTAGCCTCTCCCCGATGTTTTTCAATCTGTATATTGACCAAGCAGTAAAGGAAACAAAAGAAAAATTTGGAGTAGGTATTAAAATCCATGGACAAGAAATAAAAACTTTGAGTTTCGCCGATGACATTGTAATTCTGTCAGAGACAGCAAAGGGCTTGGAAGAGCAGTTGAATGGAATGGACAGTGTCTTGAAAGGAGGATATAAGATGAACATCAACAAAAGCAAAACAAGGATAATGGAATGTAGTCAAATTAAGTCGGGTGATGCTGAGGGAATTAGATTAGGCAATGAGACACTTAAAGTAGTAAAGGAGTTTTGCTATTTGGGGAGCAAAATAACTGATGATGGTCGAAGTAGAGAGGATATAAAATGTAGACTGGCAATGGCAAGGAAAGCGTTTCTGAAGAAGAGAAATTTGTTAACATCGAGTATAGATTTAAGTGTCAGGAAGTGGTTTCTGAAAGTATTTGTATGGAGTGTAGCCATGTATGGAAGTGAAACATGGACAATAAATAGTTTGGACAAGAAGAGAATAGAAGCTTTCGAAATGTGGTGCTACAGAAGAATGTTGAAGATTAGGTGGGTAGATCATGTAACTAATGAGGAGGTATTGAATAGGATTGGCGAGAAGAGAAGTTTGTGGCACAACTTGACTAGAAGAAGGGATCGGTTGGTAGGACATGTACTCAGGCATCAAGGGATCTCAAATTTAGCATTGGAGGGCAGCGTGGAGGGTAAAAATCACAGAGGGAGAGCAAGAGATGAATACACTAAGCAGATTCAGAAGGATGTAGGTTGCAGTAGGTACTGGGAGATGAAGGAGCTTGCACAGGATAGATTAGCATGGAGAGCTGCATCAAACCAGTCTCAGGACTGAAGTCCACAACAACAACATGCATGGATCGATACACCACTGAGGAAGAAAAGGCTAGCCAGTTTATTAGAACAATCATAAACATGGTACAAGGACAGACAACTCACTGTGTTGAGTAGCTGTTGGATGCATAAATAACTGACTGTATGATGAAGATACTGTTTCCCTCTCAGTATAGGCTCTGCAATGTATAAGTGGGCACAGTTGGTCGGAGAGAGGCAAAAAACATTTTTCTGGGGTAACAATAATGATTTCCCTAGATAATTTCCCAAAATACCTCTGTACCTGGCCAACTTCTTGACAAGCTTCCTAAATCCTTCCTGGAAGAAGGCTTGTGGTGTTGTGCACTTTCTCTTTTCGCAATGTCATCACCTAATGGAAGCAGGAATTCACACATGTGCTCTTTCTCTAGATCAAACAGGTAAAACTCACTTGTAGTCAGGTCTGGATTGTGTGAAGGAAGCTCCAGCAGTGCCAACTTGAGATTCTGAATGTACTAGGTTCTTTTCTCATCTGTATGAAAGTGGGAATTTTCCTGAAAGAAAATCATATTTTTTAAAATCTCTTTACTCTACACCTCTATTTTGAGTTTCAGATCTCACAGTTGCTGAAACTATTATGATTTGAGCTTTAGGCCTTTAATGAATTGGCAGTTGACTGCTCATACTCCAGCATGCTATCCACTTTCTTGAAGATGGTCAGATTTCAAACTTTTTTTTGCTGAAGATGAAGATGGGTGGCTGTTTTCACTCCATGCTGTGCAACTTGCTCTCTGGTTACGTACTCACACCTCAGCAACTGTTGCTATGTAGCTGAGCAATTCTTCACAATCTCTATGTTAGTGTAGGAATTCATTTGTTGTTGTTGTGGTCTTCAGTCCTGAGACTGGTTTGATGCAGCCCTCCATGCTACTCTATCCTGTGCAAGTTTCTTCATCTCCCAGTACGTACTGCAGCCTACATCCTTCTGAATCTGCTTAGTGTATTCATCTCTTGGTCTCCCTCTACGATTTTTACCCTCCATGCTGCTCTCCAGTACTAAATTGGTGATCCCTTGATGCCTCAGAACATGTCCTACCAACTGATCCCTTCTTCTGGTCAAGTTGTGCCACAAACTCCTCTTCTCCTCAATTCTATTCAATACCTCCTCATTAATTACGTGATCTACCCACCTAATCTTCAGCATTCTTCTGTAGCACCACATTTCAAAAGCTTCTGTTCTCTTCTTGTCTAAACTATTTATCATCCATGTTTCACTTCCGTACATGGCTACACTCCATACAAATACTTTCAGAAACCACTTCCTGACACTTAAATCTATACTCGATGCCAACAAATTTCTCTTCTGCAGAAACACTTTCCTTGCCATTGCCAGTCTACATTTTATATCCTCTCTACTTTGACCATCATCAGTTATTTTGCTTCTCAAATAGCAAAACTCTTTTACTACTTTAAGTGTCTCATTTCCTAATCTAATTCCCTCAGCATCACCTGACTTAATTCGATTACATTCCATTATCCTTGTTTTGCTTTTGTTGATGTTCATCTTATACCCTCCTTTCAAGACACTGTCCATTCCATTCAACTGCTCTTCCAAGTCCTTTGCTGTCTCTGACAGAATTACAATGCCATAGGCAAACCTCAAAGTTTTTATTTCTTGTCCATGGATTTTAATACCTACTCCAAACTTTTCTTTTGTTTCTTTTGCTGCTTGCTCAATATACAGATTCAATAGCATCAGGGAGAGGCTACAACCCTGTCTCACTCCCTTCCCAACCACTGCTTCCCTTTCATGTCCCTCGACTCTTATAACTGCCATCTGGTTTCTGTACAAATTGTAAATAGCCTTTCGCTCCCTGTAGTTTACCCCTGCCACCTTCAGAATTTGAAAGAGAGTATTCCAGTCAACATTGTCAAAAGCTTTCTCTAAGTCTACAAATGCTAGAAACGTAGGTTTGCCTTTCCTTAATCTTTCTTCTAAGACAAGTCGTAGGGTCAGTATTGCCTCACATGTTCCGACATTTCTACAGAATACAAACTGATCCTCCCCGAGGTCAGCTTCTACCAGTTTTTCCATTCATCTGTAAAGAATTCGTGTTAGTATTTTGCAGCTGTGACTTATTAAACTGATAGTTTGGTAATTTTCACATCTGTCAACACCTACTTTCTTTGGGATTGGAATAATTATATTCTTCTTGAAGTCTGAGGGAATTTTGCCTGTCTCATACATCTTGCTCACCAGATGGTAGAGTTTTGTCAGGACTGGCTCTCCCAAGCCCGTCAGTAGTTCTAATGGAATGTTGTCTACTTCCGGGGCCTTGTTTCGACTTGGGTCTTTCTGTGCTCTGTCAAACTCTTCACGCAGTATGATATCTCCCACTTCATCTTCATCTACCTCCTCTTTAATTTCCATAATATTGTCCTCAAGAACATCGCCACTGTATAGACTCTCTATATACTCCTTCCACGTTTCTCCTTTCCCTTCTTTGCTTAGAACTGGGTTTCCATCTGAGCTCTTGATATTAATGAGAGTGGTTCTATTTTCTCCAATCGTCTCTTTAATTTTCCTGTAGGCAGTATCTATCTTACCCCTCGTGAGATAAGCCTTTACATCCTTACATTTGTCCTCTAGCCATTCCTGCTTAGCCATTTTGCACTTCCTGTCAATCTCATTTTTGAGACGTTTGTATTCCTTTTTGCATGCTTTACTTACTGCATTTTTGTATTTTCTCCTTTCTTTTATCTCATCATACATTTCATCAATTTCTTCATCATCTGCAGAGCTAGTTGGCATATAAACTTGTACTACTCTAGTAGGTGTGGGCTTCGTGTCTATCTTGGCCACAATGCATTCACTGTGCTGTTTGTAGTATCTTACTCACACTCCTATTTTTTAATTCATTATTAAACCTACTCCTGCATTACCCCTATTTGATTTAGTATTTATAACCCTGCATTCACCTGACCAAAAGTGTTGTTCCTCCTGCCACTGAACTTCACTAATTCCCACTATATCGAACTTTAACCTATCCATTTCCCTTTTTAAATTTTCTAACCTACCTGCCCGATTAAGGGATCTGACATTCCGCGCTCCGATCCGTAGAACACCAGTATTCTTTCTCCTGATAACAACGTCCTCTTGAGTAGTCCCCGCCCGGAGATCCGAATGGGGGACTATTTTACCTCCAGAATATTTCACCCAAGTCATTTAATCATACAGTAAAGCTGCATGCCCTCGGGAAAAATTACAGCTGTAGTTTCCCCTTGCTTTCAGCCATTTGCAGTACCAGCACAGCAAGGCCGTTTTGGTTAGTGTTACAAGGCCAGGTCAGTCAATCATCCAGACTGTTGCCCCTGGAACTACTGAAAAGGCTGGTGCCCCTCTTCAGGAACCACACGTCTGGCCTCTCAACAGATACCTCTCCGTTGTGGTTGCACCTACGGTACGGCTATCTGTATTGTTGAGGCACGCAAGCCTCCCCACCAATGGCAAGGTCCTTGGTTCATGGGGGGGGGGATTTTCATGCTTGACTGCAAATTCTGAACTGTGGCTGATGTGCATCTCATGTCAGTGTTGCCATGACAGTGATCATGAATCATCCTCTCAGCTGTTTCAGTGCCCCTGTCCACTTTCGAAACAGGTGGTCCACCTAAATGCTTTTATTGCAGACAGATATTTGTAAATTTTATCCACCCATAAACTTTTCATTGGCTAAGAGAGCTACAATCATACTGTAGTTCATTCTGTGAATAGTATCCACAGCTTTAGCCCCTCCAGAGTACACAAAACGAAACACACTCCCCCTCCCTCCCTTATTCTCCGCCCCCCCCTCCTCCCCACCACAAAAATATCTCTTTCGTGGCACATATGGACAACAGAGCACTCATGAAAAAATGCTCTACAATAACTACAAGTACAATTATTCACTGAATCAACAAATCTAATACACAAGAATGAGGTTAAGCTATGTCATTGTTGAATCAGTGCTGTCATCCTATGGAGCAGAAAAAAAATTTTCTTTACTTACTGACTTGTTTTCATTTTCCCATTTTTTGCATCCGTCTGGTGTTCAGAATATGTCTGTAACCAAGGAAACCTATATCCATATCTGTAAAAATAAAGAAGAATCTGTGAATCTGTACTGTGTTTAAAGCCCGTGCCAGTCACACAAACATAACCGTGCATTCATTAGTAGAGAAAACATTACATTTACCTTCCTGAAGACCAACTTGGTTTCAGGCAAGGAAGAATGAGGGAGTGGGGTACTGCTGGTGTCCACTTCGATAGCCGACACCCATTACATACCAAGAAGTCCCTTCCGCACAGCCTAGAACACCGGTGGTCATCGCATCTGCTGTGACAAGTAGCCATTGTCGAAATATAGCGAGAGTCTCACTGAAGCCTTCACTGACTGTAATTATACTCCCAGCCTTGTACAAAAACAAATCTCCCGAGCCTTATCTTTCAGGTCTCCCACCACCTCCCAAACTCCCACCATCTGGCCACAGAGGAGCATTCCCCTCATAACTCAGTACCACCCAGGACTGGAGCAACTGAATTACAATTTCCGCCAGGGTTTTGATTACCAGCCATCATGCCACAGTGGTATTCCGCCGTCCACTGAACCTACATGATATACTTGTCCATCCTTATGCAACCCCTGCTACTGATCACTTACTTCATGGCTCATACCCCTATAACAGACCTAGATGCAAGACCTGTTCCATACATCCTCCCACCACCACCCGGTCCAATCCAGACACTAACATCACCTATCCCATCAAAGGCAGGGCTACCTGTGAAACCAGTCACATGGTCTACAAGCTAAGATGCAACCACTGTGCTGCATTCTATGTAGGCATGACAACCAACAAGCTCTCTGTCCGCATGTTCGGCCACCGACAAACTGTGGCCAAAATACGGGTGTACCACCCTGCAGCTGAACACGCTGCCAAACACGATACCCCTCATCTCAATGACTGCTTCACAGCCTGTGCCATATGGATCCTTCCCACCAACACCAGGTTCTCTGAATTGTGCAGGTGGGAAGTTTGCCTACAATATCTCCTATGTTCCCATAACATTCATTAGTCACTGTCCTCACCCATCCAGCCCCTTCCCTATTCCCATTCCAACACTACACAGCCGTCATCCCACCACAACACCCAGTCTTTTTATTTCTGTCCTTTTCGGCTATTTCCTCCCTCCGCTCCCCACCTCTCCCCTGCCTACTGTCAAACCTGCAGCACTTCACTGTCTGCCATCCCCACCATACTATCCCTCCCCCTCCCCACCTCAACCTCCTCCTTATCCACACCCAGTCACCACTCCCATCATGCACTGATGCTGCTGCCCGTAGTGTGGTTTCAGTTGCCTGAGACAGTCGAGTTTGTGAGTTGCATTTGCATGAGTGCATGTGTGTGTGCGCATGTGTGTGTATTGTTGTAAAGGCCAATGGCTGAAAGCTTTAATTGTAAAAGTCTTTTTGTTGTGCCTGTCTGCTACTCAGCGTCTCTGCTCTGTGGTGAGTAGCAACTTTCCTTCTCAAAATATTGCAACATTCCATCCTGGATTTTCCATTGTTTAATACATTAAATGTCTGTGTGAATTTCCAGTCGAATGTTATCCTGACTAAATTTTGATTAACTGTTACATGTTACTACAGATTTCATTAGGCTTCACTGATGCTATGTGCAGGGCATCTCTGAAGAAGAGGAATATGAGAGAAGGTGAAGAAAAAAGAAAAAGTGAAGACAGAGAATATAGGAAGCAGAAAAATTAGACTGATGGGATAAAAGTAGGAAAGGGGATTCGAAGTGGGATTGTGGTGATAAATATTCAACATGAGAATGAATTTTTTCCTTACAAATTTTTCAGGTAGACAATCACAGGGGAACATAAATATATGTCTGGAATGGCAAAATACACTGAAGAGCATTATTTTTCACCTGAAAAATGACATTAACTAGACAAACATGTTGAGAATTTTTTGGAAAGACAAAAAATATCTTATTTACAAGTAAATGCAATAACCTAGCAAACAGGAGAGTTATTGAGTTGCCAAAAGGCATGTAAACAAGAGTGAAAACTGCACAGACCTCTATGGCTACAATGTGCTGATGGCTAAATACACTATGCCAGAACTGCAGTTCAAACGGAATTTAGGATTGTCAGATGGAGTAGTTTAGGGTGAAAAGTTGGGGGGCTGACAGTTAGGAGGTTGGCAGCAGGTCCACAGAATAGGATTGTAGGAGGGGAAGGTAGCAGTCTCACAAGATATGAGAGCAACACAGGGACTGGCACCAGTGTGCTCACAATGCTACGGGGGAGGGCATTAGAAGAGGAGACAGAACAGAGGAGACTGCGCAGAAGAGAGAGTGGGTCAGTGGTCAAATGGGCCCTACCCCACCAGAAATTTTGGGACATAATTTTCTTCTGTGTTTTTTTTCCGTATTATATCAAACAGTTTGAGTATGACATGTCATTGATGTAGTTCAAGTGACACACACCAGAGTTCATCAGGCCCAGTTTCGACTGCTCCATTGCAGAGACATGATGTTACTCTGGGCTGTCAGTAGCCAGGTCATTTGACCAGCATCAGGTGGCCCATACTCCATCCACATCTTCTGCTTATAAAACTGCAGTCACAGTGATATGACCAAGCAGTTTCCCTTTCTTCACTTCGCCTAGCATAGTGTAGGGCCAGCTCGGGTGGGCACCTACTCAGACCAGCTCGTGCATACCCACTTTTCCCCATGCCCCCAGTGAACCCTACTGCCTCTCTTCTCTGCTTGCCCTCCTGCCCGTCTGTACAGTGTTTGGGGACAGGTGACTAGGGCCCGTGGCCGGAGCCATACTGAGGTGATCCTGCACTCCTTGTAGAACAAAAACTTCCTTTCTGCAATTTTTTCTGTGCGGATATAAGATATTTTGTCATTTTTAAACTAGGTTTAACAAAAATAAAGCACCATTGAAGAATATTACTTAAATAAGTTACATAGATGAAAAATATTGTACCCAACAAATTAAATGCATCAGTCTAGTAAACAATCTACAAATTGTATAGACTTGCTAAAAGAATTGAAAGTAAAACAATATCTATGTCTTATTTCCAGAATGAGATTTTCACTCTGCAGCGGAGTGTGCGCTGATATGAAACTTCCTGGCAGATTAAAACTGTGTGCCCAACCGAGACTCGAACTCAGGACCTTTGCCTTTCGCGGGCAAGTGCTCTACCAACTGAGCTACCGAAGCACGACTCACGCCCGGTACTCACAGCTTTACTTCTGCCAGTAGCTCAGTTGGTAGAGCACTTGCCCGTGAAAGGCAAAGGTCCTGAGTTCGAGTCTCGGTCGGGCACACAGTTTTAATCTGCCAGGAAGTTTCTATGTCTTATTGTTTGTGGCAGCTAGTGTACATTGATTTTATCATGATGTGTAATAAAGAACAGATTTTATTTGCTCCTATTCAATTACGAACAGTGTCTGAATCATTAATTGGAAATAAAGGATAAAGGTCTGTATTTGTGTGTTGACATCACACTCCTTTCCAAAAATTGTGCTCTTATTATAATTTTACTTTCAGTGTCCTTGTATCGATCACAGCAAACTAATTGATAATGTCACTGAAGCCAAATTTAGTAGCTGTGTCACATTCCAGTGACAAGATAGCTGAATTTGGATACTGAACTCTCACTGAATGCTTTCCTGGCAGGAAATTAAAGTGAGATGAAAGGATGTGTTAAATGTTTTCCCATTTCAATTATTATTCTATGAAATATTTTGAAGCAGTCTAGCTTAAACAGTTTCACTCCAGTCCTCAGTTGGCTGAAACCTGCAAAAATAGGAAGCCTTCCGTTAAATAGCATATCATTTGGTACAACATCCAGTGGCCAGCCTTCGAGATCCTACAATACTGTAGCGTAGTAGCAACAAAAACTCCAATCTTGAAATCAGCTAGCTGTGTAGGCAGCAGCTGTATGAATTACATGCACTCTTGACACTTAACTGAAGTGACATATGTTCAATCATGTCCCCCCACCCCTACTGCCGTTCATCGACAGGAAATGTTGCAAACAGCAAACAGACCCATTCTTGGCATTGTTCCATATTCTGAAACAGTCTCATTGAAACTCAAGTCTTTTAAAATTAATAAAGTAGATTATTTGCTAAAAACGCCCTTTAATTTATTAAATATAGAAGAGAAGCTAGAAATCAAGCGGTTAGCTACACAAAAACCAACTACAATATTATACAAACAGAACAAAAAGTAGTTGAGTTCACTAGTTCACTTCTGTACATACTTTATTATTATCTACAGTACTACTTGGATTAGATCTATTTTTATATGTGTATAATTACCATATTTACCACTTTTCTAGTGATTTTTAAGCAGTAAGACATAAATGAAGGTTATATAACAATCAGTTCAGAGCAGTTCCATTATTAAGTTCATTGACTTTCTTCTGGACCCCATGAACGAAAATGAGCACTGGCTGCCACTCAAATTGGAACAAGATGAATGAGGTTAGGATTAGGGTCACGGGGTAGAAGTGTAGCGGCTCATATCTAATCTCTGTACATCCATTATCCAACAGGTCATGGGAAGATGTCCATTATTATATGTTTCTGTTGTAGAAATTGGCACTTGTATTTATAGGACTTATTTTATTTTTGGCTGATTTTGGTGTAACATTACACCATTTCCCGGCCCATTTACGATATCAGGTGATTGTGTGGATATTCCATAGTATATCTTGTAGAAGGTACGAAAATTTGAAATCCCCTGTGATTAACTACTTTCCCTCTTATTGTGTGATTGGTGCTGGTAGCCTACATAAACTACACTGGCCATGGAAATTATCTCTCAAAGTTTACTCCTGTCTTTGTGCTTAAGATAAATTGGTGTCAGGAGAGGAAGGGGAGGGGGCAGTTATATCTTATACACCATCTAAGATACATCTTCAATCATTAGAACATGTGCAGCTAAAATTAATAGGTGTGCTATTATGCATTTTACTGTATACTGTGTTTTTTATGATGTAACAATCATCTGTGACCACTGTATTGGCATGCACAAGTGCACAAGAAAAAATGGTTCAAATGGATCTAAGCACATCTGAGGTCATCAGTCCCCTAGACTTAGAACTACTTAAACCTAACTAACCTAAGGACATCACACACATCTGTGCCCGAGGCAGGATTCAAACCTGCGACCGTAGCAGCAGCGCAGCTCCGGACTGAAACACCTAGAACTGCTTGGCCACAGTGGCTGGCTTGTGCATGAGATGCTTCTTGATTTTAAATGTTTTATTTATGACAAATGTTTATATTATGTGCTACATTTTATCTACAACACAACTTGGTATGAGGACCAACACATTTTATAACACAAATGTTTGAAAACCTGAAGTTGACAGCAAAGTCTGTCAAAACTGGTTGTTTGTACATAAAATGATGGAAATTCCAGGATGGATTGTCATTATTTGTAAATACAGAAACATTTATGCCATCTTGGCTTTAGAAAGTTTTTACCAAATAAAATGAACCTTTCCTTCTAATTTCTGAGCACGAGAAAATTCAAACAAAACAGCTTGCCAGTAGAATGCATATCTAAAAGAAATATAGATGCTAAGACTATGGAAAGTACTGTTCTGATAAGTGTTAAGTCTATCCAAATGTGAAGCAATAAAGAATCTGATAATATGAAATAATTTTATATCAGTTACACCTCAAAAGGCAAAATGCAATTGATATT
Organism: Schistocerca piceifrons; assembly: GCF_021461385.2. Lineage (NCBI taxonomy): Eukaryota > Metazoa > Arthropoda > Insecta > Orthoptera > Acrididae > Schistocerca > Schistocerca piceifrons. The sequence continues at coordinate 817,364,092 of NC_060141.1, forward strand.
TCACAGAATCTGGATTCAAAAAGCTTCCAAAAACGTTGTGAAGGTCCATACCTTTATAAAGTGATGCTAAATGTCTCTCTAGGCTCCAAGATCCAAACAAGGAACAGAGTTTCATCAATACCTCCTTAACTGGTGCGTCTATGTCTTTTGAAGAAGCGTATTTCCAAAAGTTTGAAAGCATAAAATGCTGGAAAATAAAGATGATGTATGCAGCATTAAACATTACAAAACAATGTGAATATCATTTTAGTAACACACCACACTGATAAATACCATTACCTGTAAAGTTGAAAAAGTAAAAATGAAGGCTAGCTAGGTTATTTTCCATGTAATTGTTAGACCAGTACTTTTACTCCATATTTGTCTCCTGTTTCTTTCTTATCACCTGGGCCCACATTGCATTTTGACAAAAATTTTAACAATTTTTACGAAAAAATATTGAATTTCAATTGGTAGATACAGTAGAACAAGAACGATGATGAAACAAAAGAAAATATTTAAGGCTATTAAGAAAGCACGTGCACCTGGAAAATCGGCATAATGATGAAGAGAATTCAACTGATGAGTGAAAAGATGTTCATAGGAGGGAGAAGAAAGGCTAAACGAAAAGAATTGTTAGCATGAAGTACTGGTAGTATAAATTAACAAATATGTTTTCCAAAGAGCAGTGATAAGAAATGTAGAAAGAATAATGTAGAACTTGTTATAGGACAAAAGCCCAAACAGCTTATGGAAGACAGAGGTATGATTTAAGAAGGCAAAAAGAGGTTTTAAAATGACCCAGGGATGAAAGAAATCAAACATAAGTAAGCGTTTTGCCCCCCCCCCCCCCCCCCTGTTAAAACCTCATTTTTGAGGTCATAACTACAGGGTGTCTAGAAAGTAACTAGGTATTTGAAATGACTGTAGAAGTTTTGATACCAATAGAACCACACTGGAAATATTGTGTCCATAAAGGTCAGTGAATAAGGTTTGGATTTCTGCAGTCACCTTCGATGAATACATCAGCAGACTCTGAGGTTATATTGCCACCAACACAGCTGTAAACACCTGGTTACCTGGTTAGACTTGCACTCCACACTCGACATTTGATCCATCTCCCTTGCTCCATGCCTTTCCTGTTTCTTCCTCTGGATGCATGCTTGTTTTTACATTTTCTGCCGTACAGACAGTGCCAAGAGAGAGGATCTTCACACAGAAAAATCGCCTGACTGTTCTACAGTAAGCACAGATTGCTGCATGTTATGAAGTGTGGAATTCTATTGTTCTGGTGCAGGTATGGTGGTGTACTGTGAATGCTACAATTTGTCCAGAGACAGTAATGTAGAGTTAATGACCACAGGCTCAATAAAAGATTCAAGAAAAAGTGGTTGTCCATCCGCATCTCAATGTGATGACAAACAGGTGACTGTGCAGGAAATGTTTGTATGCAGCCCTTAAAAATTGACGCACTACGGAGCACTTGAAAGTGGACTCACAAGGTACAAGATATGTCAGATCTTGCATAAAGAACTGAATTATTGATCGTGGAAATCTCATCAAGTGCAACAGCTGGTGCAAGAAGACTGAGGATTGTACTCTCAGTATCACGTATGGGGAGGTTGAATTGGCACAAAGACTGGCCTAAATTGTTTCTTAACTTCCTGTTGTGTGATGAGGGCATATTCCATATGGGAGGTTTTATAAATTCACATAGTTGCCATAACTGGGATGACAGGATACCGCTGATATGGTGGAGAGGCCACAGTCTCATCAAGAAGTGACTGTGTGGTGTGGAATGATTGCCATAAATGTTGTCGAGATATTTATCCTACGCAGAATGCTACCTGCAAATGCTTGAAAATTGTGTTTGGCCCGCAGTATCTGCATTATTTTTGTGCAGTGTGATGCACCACCTCACTTTGCAAATATCATGTTTGCATGGATGGTTGAGAAGTTTCCAGGTCGTCAGCTGGGAAGATGCAGATCCCATGTAAGAAGTCCAGACCTGACACCACATGACTTCTTCTTATTGAGTAAAATGTGAGGCATATCAGATGAAATCTGACATACAGGTAGAGTGGATTCAGCACATTATCAGGAATATCCCACAGACTTCCTCCAGTGGGATGCAGATTCTGTACCAGGCCTTTTGAGACGATGGGTCAACATCACAGGCCTTGAATGGCATTATCTCAGGTCTCACATCTCATGTGCTATCTCGTGTGGAAAAATTACATGCAGTCACTGATGAGTACCTGAAGGTGGCATTTTTTGACCTATTTCAGTCACACATTTCCTACCGAATACTGTTATCAGCCTCAAGATACTGACATAGTAAAGACATACATCTACACAGCATTGCTTTGTGTCAAAACCAACTCGATTGAGTTCCATGCCAGAGAGAATATACGCCATTACAATACTAAAGGGAAATCGGACTTCAAACTCTAACAAAATAACATGCATTATGACTGGTTACTAAAGTACCCATTTTACAAGGTAACAGAACTATTCAAAATAGACATTATCAATATTAGTTTCAAGTAATCATCGTTTGGTGTTACAGTTCTTCTTGTTACATCCATGCGTGCTACGAAATGGGAAGAGGAATTCTGCCTTATGCAAGACACCTTTTTTCTGTTTTCTTTCACCCAGACATGTTTCAGAACATTTTGTGTTATCTTCAGTGGGTTATTTTTTTATTTTCTAATTTACATGATACTATTGATACTCACTGAAGATAGCACAAAATGTGCTGAAACATGTCTGAGTGAAACAAAATAGAAAAAAGGTTTTATGCATAAGGCGGAATTCCTCTTCCCATTAGTTTCAAGAACAATAAATAATGGTGTTGAATCCATAGTAAGATCAAAAGACAAGGTGCAGCATAATCCAGAAATGGAAACAAACCACTTAAGACTGACAATGAAAACACTATGTTGCCAGGACTTACACTGATGTGCCATAGCATTATGACCATTGGCCACAGAAGACTGCACGCACGCTTGTGGCACTGTGGGCATATGGCACAGCAAGGAAAATATATAAATGGAGCACAAACAAATGAGGAATCATTCTAGCTAAGATAAGGGCCACAAGGCAGAAATACACTGACATAAGCAGCTTTGACAAATAGTCAGAATGCTTCTGCGCATGCAGTAATTATTCTAATCCTATCCTCATGCTCCCAATGTGAGTGATATTTAGGGGATTGTAATATATCCCTAGAGTCATCATATAAAGCTGGTTCTTGATGCTTTGTTAATAGACTTTCTCAGAATAATTTACATCAGTCTTCCAGTTCAATTCCTTCAGTATCTCTGTAACATTCTCCCATGGATTAGAACCACATGTGTCCATTTGTGCTGCCCTCGTTCAGTTTACCATATTTGGTAGGGGTCCCACACATTTGAGTAACGTTCTAGAACCAGTCACATGAGTGATTTGTAAGCAATCTCCTTTGTAGACTGATTGCACTTCCCCAGCTTTCTACCAATAAACTGAAGTCTACCATCTGCTTTACCCATGGTAGAGCCTGTGTGATCATTCCACTTCATATCACTACATAGTGTTACACCCAGGTATTTGTATTAGCTGGCTGATTTACACAGTGACTCATTACTATTATAGTCATAGGATACTACATTTTTTCATTTTGTGAAGTGCAGTTTTACATTTACATTTCTGAACATTGAGAGCAAGTTACCAATCTTTGCACCACTTTGAAATCTTATCAAGATCTGACTGCATATTTTTGCTGCCTCTTTGATATAGTACTTCATTATAGATAAATGCATCATCTGCAAAAAGTCTGATGTTGCTATTAATATTGTCTGCAAGCCCATTAATATGCAACATGAACAGACAGGATGCCAACACATTTCCCAGGGGGCACACTCGAAGTTACTTCTACATTTGACAGTACTCCAGCCAAGATAACATGCTGCATCTTCCCTACCAAAACGTCCTCAATCCAGTCACAAATTTCTACATCTACATCTACATATATACTCTGCAAGCCACCAAGTGGTGTGTGGCGGAGGGCACAATTTGCGCCAAAGTTATATTTCCCTCTCTCTGTTCTACTCGCGGATTGCGTGAGGGAAAAACAACTGTCGGAATGCCTCAGTACGAGCTCTTATTTCCCTTATCTTTGAAAGGTGATCACTGCACGATTTGAAAGTTGGCAGTAATAATATATGCTCTACATCCTCGGTGAAGATCGGATTTCGGAATTTAGTGAGCAGCCCCTTCTGTTTAGTGCGCCACGTATCTGCAAGAGTGTCCCACTTCAAACTTTCTATGAGATTTGTAACACTCTCGCGATGGCTAACTGTACCAGTCACGAATCTTGCCGCTCTTCTTTGGACCTTCTCAATCTCTTGAATCAGACCCAACTGGTAAGGGTCTCACACAGACAAACGATACTCCAAGCCTGGACGAACTAACGTATTGTAAGCCATTTCCTTTGTTGAAGGACTGCATCGCTTCTGAATTCTACCAATAAACCGTGTTCTAGAGTTCAGCTTACCTGTTACTTGTGTAATCTGAACATTCCATTTCACTTGATACCCCATATGATCAAATTTTTGACAATAAGCATAGATGTGGTATTGAAGCAAATGCTTTTCGGAAATCAAGAAATGCAGCATCTACCTGATTACCTTGATCCAAAGCTTTCAGTATGTCATGTGAGAAAAGTGTGATTTGGCTTTTACATTATCAGTGTTTTCAAAATTCCTGTTAGTTGGCATTGACTATGTCATTATGTTCAATATACCTCATTATGTTTGAGTTCAGAATATTCACCAAGAGTCTACAACAAATTGATGTCAAGCATATTGGATGGTATTTTTGTGGATCACTTCTATTATCCTACTTGTAGACGTACGTGACCCATCTGTGCTTTTTTCCAAGAAATAGGCACGGTTTTTTTGTTTGAGTGATATACGATGGATTATAGTCAGCAATTTAGAATCTGATACATAATTTCAACAGGCCCTGAAGCATTGTTCAGTCTTAACAATTTCAGCTGTTTCTGAACACCACTGACACTAATAATGATTTCACTCATCTTTTCAGTGGTAAGAGCATTATATTTGGGGCATTTCTCATAAAGAATGCATCTAGAACTTCAAATCACCACACAAATCTTGTACATGTGCTCTCACACAAAGGGAAATTCTGAAGTCGGCTTTCATACATAAATAAACATGTATTGCACATATTTTTCAGTTAGCTGTTTGTATGGAGACTTCTACACTGGATTCAAAGAAGAATGCCACAGCTTGAGTTTATCTTTGCTGAAAATCCCTACAATGTATAGCATCAACAAAGCACATCCTCTGCCTATTGCAGCTAAGAATTTCGAACTTGGGGTCTCATAGCAGACAGCTCCTACATGTTCCTGTATTATCCCAGCAACATCACCAGTTAAGATTGCAGGGGGCACAGGGTCATCTAGATTGGACACGGATCAATGGAAATGTATTGCCTAGTCAAATGAATAAAATTTTTTGCTACTACACACTGATGTTCACATCTGGATGTGGCACCATATAGGAGGATGGCTGCTCGAAACATGCAGTATGCCACTGATTTTCTGGTCTGTGGGGGCAGTATTATACTATAGAGACATTCAGCTGGGGTTCTGTGGAAGCAGTGATAGTAACCAAAGTGAACATGACAATTGAGGGCTATGTGGACATTGCTGTGAATGCTTAATGTCTTCCCTGACAGTGGTGCCATCTTCCAACAGGATAACTGTCTGTGTCACGAGGCCAGAATTGTGCTACAGTCATTTGATGAGCACGATAGTGGAGTCACACTGACAGATCCCAAATTCACTCAGTCTGAAATCGATGAAACACACCTGTGATACATTATGGTGCCAGTTCTGCACCTAAAATCACTGGCCCGCAATTTGCAGGAATTTCATCATCAGTGCTCAGAACTCTGGTATCGCGTACTGCAAGACACCTATCACAGACATGTCAAATTCATGCGACATAGAGTCACTTCTGTATTGCTTTCCAGAGGTGGACCAACTTGCCATTAAGCAGTACCATAACATTTTGACTCATTGATGATTAATGATAAAATTCCACAAAAAACTGAAAACTGCCTCAGAAAATGTAATATCAGAATCACCTTTCAAACCACTAATTAATAGTGTGGCTAAACCATAATACTGGTCATAAATGCAATAAATTTTTGGATTTGGGTGTGTACAAAATTAATTAAGAATTGTGACAAGTAGCTGCTACATAGGACAAACAAATATGCATTTGGCACCAGATATAGGGAGCACACTTATCCACAGAACAGGATGGCTTTTGGTGAACATGTTGCACAAAAAGCACTCGGTTACAAATATTGTATAAAACATGGAAATTTTACACATTGCATCTTAATGTATTATGGGGATGTTCAACAATAAGAGGAAACAACCTGACATATTCTTAATCAACACAGGGAGTTTAATCCAAACTTTCTATTTTGACATCTGTGAAAGGTTGATTTTCAGATGAAGTTTGTGGTGCAGATGATCACGGTCTGCGGGACATGGAGAGGAAAAATGTCAGCTTCATCCAACTTGCCTGTCGGTGTGATTTGGCAGACACGGCCACAAACTTCCTCACAGCTCATCTGAGCTGCAAATACTGACTGTTATCTATCTCAATGAGACAATAGTTGTGTTTGCAGCTGACAAAATCCACTTTGCCATTTATCCAATCAAATTCATATAGGCACCTTATCAAGAAAGAAGAAAGCCTGAAAATAAAAGGTCATGCTATCACCACATCAAACACCTGCCTCTCCCTGTGACCCAGTTTGAATGCAAACCAAAAATGAGGAAAGGCAACCATTCAGCTGCAAAGGACTGAAAGAAGGCACACTAAGGCTGTGATTATAGTAGAGAGGCACTGAACGACCAGAGCAAGGGAGCACTGTTGAAATGAACCACTGCAGCTCAATTTGTGTGACTGTAGTGGCATTGCAAGCAGAGCAACACAGAGTAAGTGGCACAGAATGGCTCCGAAGGAATCAAACGTGCTCATTGCTTAGACAACGATCAGAGCATTCGGGTGGCTCTGTGTCCAGACAACACTGGCAGAATTTGGCTGTTGCTGTGGGTAGCAGAGTCAATACTGTTGCTGGCGCTTATGCTCGTTTTGCTGTACTGTTGAGAAAATACCATCAGCAGATACCATTATAGCAGCTGTTTTTACTCAGTGTGCTTTATGGGACCAGCAAGAAAAGAGTCATCACTACTGATTCATTTTGGACGAGTTACATGATGCAGTGGCAGCAAAATTACAGATTCTGAGTACAGAACACATTTCATTAATATCTTATTTCTTACACTGTCTTAAAATTAGAGGCAATGCCAAAACTGAAGTGGCGCAACTGACAAACTCATCATACTCATGTTTTATTATGTGAGAAAAAGTTTGCAAAACTGTTTCTCACTTGCACAGTTCCATTTGAAGCTCTGTTTAAGTTTCATCCTGTACGATAAGAGCCCTGCCTGGGATGCTTGATTTGTACAGAGTGTCGCTCGTCAACACTCGAGGATCTTTCTAGGTCGATGGCAGTGTTGTGCAAAGAACGTGTACATTTCATAGTATTGTCACCAATTTGTGGTGAAATTTTTATTGGCTTCCAAAATATGCTCCACATAGCACCCACTATTCCTAAAAGCACATTCGATTAATCGTTGTGGAAATATCCTTTCCCTAGCTATAAAACCAATAAACTGTAAGACTTGATAAAATGCCTCAACAATGGATATGCCTGATCTCCAGTGAATAAAAAAGGCAATACAAATGATGACTTTGGTGGTGGGCAGTGTGATGGTATGTTAAGCTCCCCTTCTTGCATCAAGTGAAATACACTAGAAGGATGAACTCTACTGCCATTGCTTTGCTTCCCAAATCCCCTGGCATCAATTAGACTGATTTTCCCATTAGCATCTCCAACTGGTTGTAGAACAAATGAATGAAAATGTTGATAAATATCAACCATTTTACCAGAATTTTCTGGGTATTTTAGACGAGAGTGTTTCATGTCAACATCACCAACTGAATCTTGAAAATTCTGCTTGTTATACAGATCATTTACAGTATTCATAAAATCGTTTTCAGAAGGCAATTTCATATCGTGTGGCTGGAAACAATCCTACGACACTTAGGTAGTTGACTCTACAGTTCTTACAGTGGTTGTAAATCCTATTTTGAATGTCAGAGCCATGTCTCAGAAACTTCCTCCAGCTTTTAGGAACCTGTAACAATTCTTGTTTCACCAGCTCCCAATGATCATTAAAAATTGCATTATTGCATTTAACAAGTCTGTAGTTATTCATATATTCTGCTAAGTAAGGAAGTACATAGTAATTGTATGGCAACATACTCTCCTCTTTGTGTGTAACTTGCCAAAATCTTATTTTGATATCTCAAACCAAGTATGAGATACAAGGGTGTTATGACTCTTTCATTCTCACTTTATCATTTGGGTGCTCAAACAGACCTCTATTTTTCATTGCAAACTATTCAACTTCCTTGCAGTTGCTGCTTAATTTTGAAACATCAGAATAAAAGATAATGGCTGTATTTCTTTTTGCTATTATTTGGAAATACTTGCCACTGTCATCAGGAAAAATTAAATTGTCTGAAATACATATATTTCTCTCTTTAAAAAAGAAAAAAAGAACTATTTTCACAGTAACTGTATGGCAACAAAGTCATACACAAACAAACCCACACCCTTTTTTGGAGCATGACAATGCAAAGACAGCATAAATTGTTGGTCCTTTAAAATACTCACAATTTCACATAAGACAAATACCAGTACATGCAATAAAGTAGAATGTAGCATGTAGCAGTTTATTCATTTACGATGGCAGAATTCCATAACTCACCGCTGCCAGCTGTTTGGTTCCGGCTGCTGAATATGTGTGTGGGCCAACTTTCATTGTTATAAATCTATTCTTTAGGAATCCAACACAAAATCTCCACCATCCAAGATCCCATCATTTCATCTTATTATGAGCCCTATTAATCTCCATTTTAGTTTTGCGACAGCCACTGTCATCGTATCCTCAAATCCTGCTCTCTCTCTATTATTATTTTGTTGTTGTTTTTCTTCCCCTTCTTGTTATGCCCAAGATGCATCTTTTGATTTCACATTAGGCAACCCTCAATCTTTGAGGAATATGAGCATTTAATCCCCATATTTCACTTCTATAAGTTATTACTAGTTGTAAACTTTCCATTTAATGCACATAGCAAAATTACTTCTGAATACAACTTCAATTTCAATGAACTAGAAGCTGTTTTTTATCCTCTTGTTTATCTCTTTAAATGTTAGAGTGGTAATTTTTTATAGTCATATTTTATTTACAAATTCATCAGTTGTTTCTAAAACTTAATCCTCAGTGCAGTATACTGACTGTAGAGTCACAATGTTCATAGCATGCAGACACATTCACAAGTCACTCATCAGTGTTGTTTTAAATTGTACTGCAGTTCAGTTTTTGTGCAAAATTTGACTGTGTGCATTTATTAAAGTGTGCTGTAATGAGTAGATACAATTTTTGTCTCACAACAATGCTGAGTTCTATTTCCTCAAAACATTTTCTGTCATTAGAACAGACATGCATTCTGTGGAAATGCAGTCTGTGAGGAGTTTATAGAGCACAGTGACTAATATTCTGTGACAATACTGATAACATGATATTACTCAAAAGCATCCAATCACTCTATGATGATCTGCCTGTATGCTTGCAAGAAGTAAAAATTCAATAATAATGGTGTGGGTTCCTGTAGTCATGTCCTAGTTCATGAACCACGGGCAACATATGAGTGGCCAAGTAAGTGGTCCCGACAGTCGGGATACCAGTTACTTTGGAATAAGGCTGGGCATCTCGGACATATTCTGAGTCGTGGTCACCTTTGTGCTCATACGGCAAAGACTATCAAATCCACCGGTTAGTCCCTCAGCCGTTAGGGGTAAAACCCAATGGGACTCGGGGCAAGTAAGGCTAGCAACCTGCTTCCCTGGTACTTTAAATATGATGCTGGCAACAATCAGAGCAAAATGCCTCGGACCTTTGGAGGTGATGGAGTCCCACCTCTAATTGACAAACCAGGGACTCCTAAGATACGACTTGGCAAACAAATGGTAATGAGATGGGGAGCTATTAATATCAATGGGGGCTACTCTGGGAAGAAGGTAGAGCTGGCAGAGGCTACAAGTAAGATGGGGCTGGACGTTTTAGCTGTTAGTGACATCTGGATAAGGGGTGAGAAAGAAGAGGAAGTGGGAGAATACAAGGTCTACCTGTCAGGAGTCAAAGCAGGAATAGCACAATGGGGTGTAGGGCTTTACATCAGGAAAGAAATGGAACCCAGCGTAGTTGCAATAAGGTATGTAAACGAACGACTGATGTGGATAGATTTGACAGTGTCTAGCAAGAAAATCAGGATTGTGTCAGTATATTCGCATTGTGAAGGGACAGATCAAGATAAGATGGATAGTTTTTATGAGGCACTCAGTGATGTAGTTGTTAGAGTAAAGGACAAGGACAGTGTTCTGCTCATGGGTGATTTTAACGCCAGGATTGGAAATTGAACAGAAGGGTATGAAAAGGTTATGGGTAAATTTGGAGAGTATATGGAGGCCAACAGGAACGGGAAACAACTCTTGGATTTCTGTGCCAGTATGGGCTTAGTAATCACAAACTCCCTTTTTAAACATAAGAACATTCACCGGTATACTTGGGAAGGCAGGGGAACCAGATCTGTCATTGACTATATAATAACAGATCAGGAATTCAGGAAGGCTGTGAGGGACACACGTGTATTCAGGGGATTCTTTGATGACACTGATCATTATTTAATCTGCAGTGAAATTGGGATTGTGAGGCCAAAAGTGCAAGAGGTCAGGTCCATATGTAGGAGGATAAGACTGGAGAAACTTCAGGATAAGGAAATCAGGCACAAGTACATAACAGCAATCTCAGAAAGGTACCAGTTAGTTGAATGTAGTCAATTACAGTCATTGGAAAAGGAATGGCCAAGGTACAGGGACACAGCACTAGAAGTGGCTAAAGAATGTCTTGGAACAGTAGTGTGTAAAAGTAGGATGAAGAAAACAGCTTGGTGGAATGATACAGTCAAGGCAGCCTGTAAAAGGAAAAAGAAGGCATATCAAAAATGGCTACATACCAGAACCCAGGTAGACAGAGAAAGTTATGTTGAAGAAAGAAACAAAGCCAAACAGATAATTGCAGCATCCAAGAAGAAATCGTGGGAAGACTTTGGAAACAGGTTGGAGACTATGGGTCAAGCTGCTGGAAAACCATTCTGGAGTGTAATTAGCAGTCTTCGAAAGGGAGGTAAGAAGGAAATGACAAGCATTTTGGACAGGTCAGGAAAACTGCTGGTGAATCCAGTGGATGCCTTGGGCAGATGGAGGGAATATTTTGAAGAGTTGCTCAATGTAGGTGAAAATACGATCAGTAATGTTTCAGATTTCGAGGTAGAATGGGATAGGAATGATGATGGAAATAGGAACACATTTGAGGAAGTGGAAAAAATGGTCAATAGATTGCAGTGCAATAAAGCGGCTGGGGTGGATGAAATTAAGTGGGAACTCATCAAATACAGTGGAATGTCAGGTCTTAAATGGCTACACAGGATAACTGAAATGGCCTGGGAGTCGGGACAGGTTCATCAGACTGGACAAAAGCAGTAATCACACCAATCTTTAAACATGGAAACAGAAAAGATTGTAACAACTACAGAGGTATCTCTTTAATCAGCGTTGTGGGTAAAATCTTCTCAGGTATTGTTGAAAGGAAAGTGCGAGTATTAGTTGAGGACCAATTGGATGAAAATCAGTGTGGGTTTAGGCCTCTTAGAGGTTGTCAGCACCAGATCTTTAGCTTACGGCAAATAATGGAGAAGTCTTATGAGTGGAACAGGGAATTGTATCTATGCTTTATAGATCTAGAAAAGGCATATGACCGGGTTCCTAGGAGGAAGTTATTGTCTGTTCTACAAGATTATAGAATAGGAGGCAAACTTTTGCAAGCAATTAAAGGTCTTTACATGGATAGTCAGGCAGCAGTTAGAGTTGACGGTAAATTGAGTTCATGGTTCAGAGTAGTTTCAGGGGTAAGACAAGGCTGCAACCTGTCTCCACTGTTGTTCATATTATTTATGGATCATATGTTGAAAACAATAGACTGGCTGGGTGAGATTAAGATATGTGAACACAAAATAAGCAGTCTTGCATATGCGGATGACTTAGTTGTGATGGTAGATTCGATTGAAAGTTTGTAAAGTAATATTTCAGAGCTAGATCAGAAATGTAAGGACTATGGTATGTGAACACAAAATAAGCAGTCTTGCATATGCGGATGACTTAGTTGTGATGGCAGATTCGATTGAAAGTTTGTAAAGTAATATTTCAGAGCTAGATCAGAAATGTAAGGACTATGGTATGAAGATTAGCATCTCCAAAACGAAAGTAATGTCAGTGGGAAAGAGAAATAAACAGATTGAGTGCCTAATAGGAGGAACAAAGTTAGAACAGGTGGACGGTTTCAAGTACTTAGGATGCATATTCTCACAGGATGGCAACATAGTGAAAGAACTGGAAGCGAGGTGTAGCAAAGCTAATGCAGTGAGCACTCAGCTACGATCTACTCTCTTCTGCAAGAAGGAAGTCAGTACCAAGACTAAGTTATCTGTGCACCGTTCGATCTTTCAACCAACTTTGTTGTATGGGAGCGAAAGCTGGGTGGATTCAGGTTACCTTATCAACAAGGTTGAGGTTACGGATATGAAAGTAGCTAGGATGATTGCAGGTACTAGTAGATGGGAACAATGGCAGGAGGGTGTCCACAATGAGGAAATCAAAGAAAAACTGGGAATGAACTCTGTAGATGTAGCAGTCAGGGCAAACAGGCTTAGATGGTGGGGTCATGTTACACGCATGGGAGAAGCAAGGTTACCCAAGAGACTCATGGTTTCAGCAGTAGAGGGTAGGAGGAGTCGGGGCAGACCGAGGAGAAGGTACCTGGATTCGGTTAAGAATGATTCTGAAGTAATAGGTTTAACATCAGAAGAGGCACCAATGTTAGCACTGAATAGGGGATCATGGAGGAACTGTATAAGGGGGGCTATGCTCCAGACTGAACGCTGAAAGGCATAATCAGTCTTAAATGATGATGATGATGATGATGATGAAATAAAGAAATCTGTGATGCTAGTATGGAGACAAGTTAGTAAGAATTATCATTATTATAATTCAATATCACATGAACTTTGCAGGTTATGCCATATCCTCAGGTGCTGGGCCTTTTCCAGCCTGCAGACTGAGTTAACTGACAGTGAAACCATTGCCTTCAGTCTCTTAAATGCAGAAATTAGTGTATATTTTAGATAGCAAATCTCAAGAACAAATTTTGGGGATATGTTTTAAGTGCTGAAGGAGAATCCACAGCTGACACTGACCTACTCAAGCAGCATCTGCTGTCCTGGTGTGTGCTGCTGACAAAAGAGCTTTGAATAGCAAGGACCACAGAGCTGGAGAGATATCGTCCGGCCTGAGATAGCACGATCAAAAACGAAACTGCACACTGCCATCAGCTGCTTCCTGCAGTTGCTGGGAGTGCATTTGGCAATACCGCATCACAGTGTGCAAGTGTGTGACTGCACGGAGCATGTGGGTGCTCCTAAACACACCTGTCAGCAGTGCTGGCCAAATCATGGGCGGACAAACTTGCACCACCTTCTACTGCTGACACAGAAATAGAACCATGACACAATTACTGTGAAGGGAAATTGGGAAGGGATTCTGAGTGAGAACTATGTGTACATTAGAGAAGCGTGCAGTGGTCCAAATAGGCACAAAGGCTATATTGATGAGGTCAGGGCCGTAATAGCAACTGCTGTAGGAAAATGAGAACTATTCTTGTTTCTGGAGCTAAAATTAGGGAAAAACGCTTGGAGTGGATGTTTCTCTGATGAAAGTTAGAAGGGTATATAACTGAGCATGTTGAGAGGATGTGAGACTTGAAGATGAGACATTCGGGACTTACTGCACTATTGAGAAGAGGCAGATTGACCAGTTTGAGGTGGAAATTAGTGAACTTGAGAATGAGGTAGGAAGATCTGCCTAAGCAGGTGAAGGCACAGAGACAATTACTCCTGGTTCTGTGAAAACAAGGACAAAAACTGGTCAAAGTGCATAAAAGAATATTCTTTTTATTGAGCCTCTGACCCTTCAAAACTGGAATATCCATAAAAATAAAACCTTCAAATTTGCAAAATATTACTTCTGCATGACAAATTCATTCCTTACCCAAAGCAGGCAGTTTATTTACTTTTAGTCTCCTTACGTGACATGACATTTAGTCTCCTTAAATGACTGTGTTTTCATGCCACAGATCACACTGGTTTGGTGGCTTGACAGGTCAGTGAATACAGGACAGGTGGGGAGAGAGCAGAGTGGGCCAAACTGTACCCCTTTTTCAGCCCAACCTTTCACTGACATGGTAATGTAGCACTCGTACATTTAGTTCATTTATTGAAGAAAATTTATTTACTTGGGTATAACTGGAAGCAGACTACCATCTGTGAAACAAATCTTAAAGATTTTTGTTTACAATTTGTGGGTATGCAAATTAACTCTGGTATTCTAGATGTGCAGGAACTGGTGTTCTGTTGGGTCAAAACTTAAACTTTAGCACAAAGGCTGACAAACTGTGCACCAAAATTAGAAATTTCATATACACAACAGGACTTTATTCTGTTCCAATTGTTTAAATGCATCTGTGAATGCTGTAATTATACTAAACTTATTTTCACAATCTTCATTGGAGTAATTCATATAAGCTTGTAATACATTCCTAGATTCTTCACTTATAGTTGGTCTAGAAACTTTCTAAGTAGGCTTTCACAGGACAGTTTGTATCTACCTTCAGTGTTTCATGACTCTCTCCCTTAAGTCAAACAAACCAGTGAACATTCATGCTGACTTTCTTTGTATGCATACAGTATCGCCTGTTAGTCCTGTAAGGTGTAGATACCACACACTTTAGCAATTCTAGGACAGGTTACTTGCATGTTTTGTATGCAGTCTCCTTTGTAGACTGATTGCATATGCCTGGTGTTCTGCAAATTCTGTCACCTGTTTTAGCCATGACAGACTATGTGATAACCACAATGTAGGAAATGACAGATTGCTACTTACCATAAAAAAGACACATCAAGTTGCAGACAGGCACAATTAAAAGACATTCACTCATAGTTTTCGGCCACAGCTTTTGTTATAAAAGGCACACACACACACACACACACACACACACACACACACACACACACACACACACACACACACAAAAGCAAGCATACCTCTCACACAGTTACAATTTCCAACTGCAGCATCTCCTGCTGGAATGCCAGATTCTATGATAAATCCTGTTCATATGCCTACATACTGTTGTACCCAGGTATTTATATAAGCTCACTGGTTCCAACTTTGATTCACTGATTAATACTGGATTAACTTTGAAAAGTATTTGAGGAAGATGTTGAAAGTTTTGAATGTGAGCTGTATGGTTATAAGCTGAGAATAGATACCCTATGGCCAGAACCTTCTTTCGATGTGGATATAATAAGTTGAGAATTATATTGTATTGTTGGAGTTGACTATGAGTATTATGCAGTTATGTTTAGGTTGATCTGTATATACTGTGATGATAAAATGTTGGGATTTTCTTTGTGTTATGATGAGATCTTGATGGGATATATGTTATAATGTAATGTTCTGAAGATGATGATTAAGATGAGAGGTTGTCGTGTTATAGAATTGTATTCTGAGTTGTGGTGCATCATGCTCAGTTGTGCCACATCATATGTGTTTGTAGCAGGGAATGAGAAGAAGGTTTGTAATGTCTTCACTGTGATTCTGACAGCTCTAAGAAAGGTATGTTGGCTGCATCTAATTATTCTGTGATAAAACATGTTTTAGTATATCATAATGAAAATAGTAAAATGATTAATTGTGAAAATTCTTTATTACAAAAATATGTTCCTGACAACAAAGAAGTACCCACTGAGAGTTTCTTGAAATAGTTGTAGACTATCTGAAAGAAATTTGTATAAAAAGGGAATGGAGTGTTGTTGAAAATGAAATGAAGTCAGAAATTGTTTTTGAAGTAGAAAAGGTTGGGGAATTGTAGCATCTGGTACAATGCTAAAAGTTTTACGCTTATGAAGTGATTTTATGAAAAGTCAGAAATTTAGTGCAACATTATATATAGAAGCACATTTTGTCAGGAGGATTTGAAACTGCTGTGGAGCTGTACTTACAAATTTTCTATCATTAACAATAAGGGGTGTAAATTAATTGTCACAATATTTTCAATTTTACCAAACAGGTATTGTTATTTTGCATTAAGCCATTGTATTCTGATACCAAGATTCACACAAAGATTACAGTTGAGAAACAAGGCAATGTTGCTTGTTCAGGACTTGGCCAAAAGTTTGTGAGAATTCACAGCTGTCTATACAATATTACTTGTACTTTCATGTTTAAGTTTATATGTTATACTTTCATTTTGTACATCAAGTTAACTATGTGGGTTAGAGGCAAAACTTGGCTGTAAAGTATTTTACAGTCAATAATAAAATGAAGGAGAAGAAAAACCATATTTTGGAGATACATACTTATATGTTAACTGTGATACTCATAATTAAACTCACATGTATTAATGATAATTAAATCAAAACCCTTAGCTACCGACAGACATTGTTAATATACGTCAATGGGGACAGCTGAAAATGTGTGCCCCAACCAGGACTCGAACCTGGGATCTCCTGCTTACATGGCAGATGCTCTATCCAGCTGAGCGACTGAGGGCACAGAGGATAGTGCGACTGCCGAGACTTATCCCTTGCACACTTCCCATGAGACCCACATCTCCAACTGTTCACAACCTACATTCGTAGTGTTCCTAATAGATATTTGCCTATTCACTCATTAATTGCACCAGACTAAGCTGACAAGTCCCATAAGAGTTCGGTCAAAAATTGGTATAGGCAAGTGTATTCAAATATATAGGTACATAAACAGGTAGAATATGGTGCTGCGGTCAACAACACTTATATAAGACAACAAGTGTTGTTAAATCGATTACTGCTGCTACAATGGCTGGTTATCAAGATTTAAGAGAGTTTGAATGTGGTGTTATAGTCATCGCATGAGTGATGGGGCACAGCATCTCTGAGGTAGTGGTGAAGTGGGGATTTTCTCGTACGACCATTTCATGAGTGTACCATGAATATCAGGACTCCAGTAAAACATCAAATCTCCAACATCGCTGTGGCCGGAAAAACATTCTGCAAAAACAAGACCAACAACAACTGAAGAGAATCATTCAACATGACAGAAGTGCAACCCTTCCTCAAATTGCTGCAGATGTCAATGCTGTGTCATCAACAAGTGTCAGCATGTGAACCATTCAATGAAACATGATTCATATGGGCTTTCAGAGCCAAAGGCCTGCTCGTGTACCCTTGATGACTGCATGGCACAAAGCTTTATGCTTCGCCTGGGCCCACCAACACCAACATTGGACTGTTGATGACTGGAAACATGTTCCTGGCTGGACAAGCCTTGTTTCAAATTGTATTGGGTGGATGGATGTGTACGGGTATGGAGACAACCACATGAATCCATTGGGCCCTGCATGTCAGCAGAGGACTGTTCAAGGCCCTGTAATGGTGTTGAGCATGTGCTGTTGTAGCGATATGGGACCGCTGATATGTCTAGATACGACACTGATAGGTGACATGTACGTATGCGTAAGCATCCTGTCTGATCACCTGCATCCATCCATATCCATTGTGCATTCCCATGAACTTAGGCAATTCCAGCAGGGCAATGTGACACCCCACACATCCAGATTTGCTATAGAGTGGCTCCAGGAATACTCTTCTGAGTTTAAACACTTCCGCTGGCCACCAAACTCCCCACACATGAACATTATTGAACATATCTGCGATGCCTTGCAACGTGCTATTCAGGAGAGATCTCCATCCCCTCTTACTCTTACGGATTTAAGGACAGCCCTGCAGGATTCATGGTGTCAATTCCCTCCAGCAGTACTTCAGACATTAGTCATGTCCACGACACATCGTGTTGCAGCACTCGTGAATGTTCGTGGGGGGCCCTACGCGATTTTAGACAGGTGTACCAGTTTCTTTGGCTCTTCAGTGTAGTCATTTTAATAATAAGAATGGACATAAAGACTGCAAAGGAAGAAAATCCAATATTCAAGAACCCTAGCAGATCATGACTCCACTATATATAAATTTAAAAGTGACTTACTACACTTCCACAATGATTTACAAACAAATGGTAGATTAGTTTCCAGAATGAAATTTTCACTCTGCAGCGGAGTGTTCGCTGATATGAAACTTCCTGGCAGATTAAAACTGTGTGCCGGACCGACACTCAAACTCGGGACCTTTGCCTTTCATGGGCAAGTGCTCTACTAGATAAGTTGTTTAGCTTTAAGTTCAGTTTTCTTTTTATATGCATCAATATCTGAATCAAACTTTTCAGATGAAAATTCAATTAAAGGAGCTTTCATCAAAATCAGATGTATATGCTGTATATAACTGTGTGTATATTTTGTTACTATTATCTTCATGTTGATATGCAGGCTGAGTCAAAAAGGGCTTTACAACTTGGGAATGACATAGAAATTTACTGGGATAACTTACAGAATCAGCAGATGTGTCATTTTGTAACAAACAACCTCAAGTTTGATTCACATAGTGCATCACTACCTCATTCTGCCACCAAGAGTGCCAGCGTAGTGCACAGTTAAAACAGCTACTTTCACTGGTGCGAAGTGTACTTCCTGTGTGTTCTGGTTTCATGAAATGAACTGTGCAACAACTATTCACTGTAAATTTCACACTGAATATGCTAAAGAACCTCCAAGCAGGCCTACAGTTTACTCTTGACCCATGAACTTTATTGAGATGGGTTGTTCACTGTGACATGATAAAACCATCAGGTTGCTTGTGTGTTGATGATTATGTGTAACAGGTTAGGGAGAGCTTTGCCTGCAGTCCACAAAAATCAACCATGATGTGCATCTCATGAGACTCCCCAACCAAACAGTTTAGCTGACTTGAAAAACCAAATCTATGGTGCTGTTGCACAAGTTATGCCCAATTTGCTGCAATGAGTTTGAAAAGAACTTGATTTCTTGTGACATGTTTGCCACATCATAACTGGTACTTACATCAAAACAAAATGATACTTGACATTTTCATGTGAAATTTGAGGTTGTTTGCTACAAAATGACCCAGTTACCAATTCTGTAAGTTATTTCAATAAAATCCTATATCATTCCAAAGTCATAAAGTCATATTTGGCTCACCCTATATATGTTAAAATGTGGCTCACACTCAGTTTTTTGCATTACAATCTGCATATATATTACTAGCTATTAGCTATACATTATTTTATGAATGTTTAGGTATTCTATGTAATACCACTAAATAAACAATAATAAATATACTGAACTTTTCTTCAATTTATTATATACTTTCTTGAGATCACATAAAATAAGCATACATCACAAAACAGTATCCAAAAAAACTCATTCCTTACAAATAGATATCACATTCTATACTAAGTTCATAACTTGATTCAAATAAACTCTGCCAGTTAGCTCCTCCCCATTTTTGGGAGAGCTGAAGCTCATTCTAACAATACATGTAGGAACAAAATGAAAATTACAAATTTCAAGAAATCTTTGTGAAATCAGGAGCCCCTGGTACCCCTGGATACTGACATACAACATTTCTACCGGAATGACTTTGAGTGACATGAGGTAGACTTACATTTGGAGTTTGAAGCACGCTATTGCTGTCCTTGTTGGACATGAGAACAGTTGCCAAATTGCTGTCACAACAGGGTAGTTTTAAGGTTAGGTTAGGTTAGGTTAGTGTTGTTTAACGTCCTGTCGACAACGAGGTCATTAGAGATGGAGCGCAAGCTCAGGTTAGGGAAGGAAATTGGCAGTGCCCTTTCAAAGGAACCATCCCAGTAGTTTTAACCAATCAGTTGAGACTGCATCTGGTTTACCATTTCTATAGATCATAAATACCTTGTTGCCATGCTATAGGACCCTGAAAGGTCCACAATATTGAGGGGCAAGGGCTGGTCTGTCATGTAAGCAGACATAGTGACATATCTTCAAGCCCTAATGTATGAAAACAGTTTTGGTCCTGTGTCTACGAGGGCTTTTGGGAACCAGACTTTGCATAAGATATAGTAGTTGTTTTTAAAAAAAATCAACAAAATCCCCAGATTGCAAGGAAAAAAAAAAACTACCAGTTCCATTTATCGATTCACTGTACAGGTAAATCAGCTTTGCAGGTGAACATTACATGTACTCCTTAATACTAGTATGCAATCCCAATAAAACTAAAGGAGTGCAAAGATCCAATATTCTGGACATCATGTGAACCCTGTCTTTAAGGTCTGGTGCATACTTTCTACCATCCTGTTACTGGAGGGGTGGCAATCATAGTACAGATATGCTTGCAACCACAAATACAAAATAGTTCTGTTAATAACTGCCATTCAAATTGGCATCACCTATCTGACATAATGACTTGCAGGATACAAAACAGGCAAACCACACAGATACCAAAATGCGAGATAGATGTTGTAGTAATATCATGACCAGGTACAGCCTCTGACCAATTAGTAAATCAGTCTGTCATTGTGACCAAAAAACAGTATCCTTTATAATGGGAGAGGCAGTCAACAATGTTGATGTGCCAATGAGAAAAATTCCTCAGAATGGATGAGGAAATCAGCAACAGGAACAGCCATAGGTCTATTAATTGTGACATTTGGCATTAGATGCATACCATCATCCAACTGTGGCAACACTTCCATATCCCAGGCTAGACAACTTTACCTGTAATTAACCCTTGTTGAGCCAAAAAGTGAAATGAATTAAAATCACTCCAATATCAGTTTTCATGGATAAATCGATGTATTTTTAGTCCAGAAGTATCACACCAAATACCATTTGCGGAACTAATTGGGGACAAGTGTTTTAGAAGTAAACCAATTGATTCTGGATGCACCTGATATTGGATGAGGAGTGGTTCTGTGTCCCAATATGCAGCCACTGTTACCATATCAATGACAGTAATCACCACACAGTTGTGCAACAAACAATGTGCCACCACTCTGTCCTGCTCAGAAATATGCTGAATGTCTGTAGAAAATTGAGCTATTAAATCAACCTAGCATACCTGTTATGGAGAATGTTTGAAAATGGTGGTTAACGGTTTGCGGTCAGCGTACATAGTAATAGTCTGTCTTCAAGTCAAGGATGAAAATGCTTTACAGCAAGAAAGATGGCTAGCAGTTCTCTGTCAAAAGCACTCCAAAATTGTTGCTGCTTTGACAAATTTCTAGAGAAGAAAGCCAGAGGTTGCCATGCCTGAAAAATATATTTCTGAAACATAGCACCCACAGTGACTTGACTTACATCGACAAAATGAGCAATGGAAGCATAAGCAATGGTGTGAGCCATGAACGAAGCATGACCAATTTTTGATTGTAAGTGCTCCAAGACTTTAACAGCCCTAACATTCCAAGAAATCTTCCTGATACCAGAAGTGTTATTTCCTTTTAGGAGACTGTTAAGACATACTTGTACTTCATCCAGCTCGATAAGGTGTAATTTAATATGCCTAAGAAATGGTAGAGTCCTTTCAAAGTCTCAGGGACGAGCATGTTTTGAAAATCACAAACCTTATCAGGCACAGGAGAAATGCCTTTATGAGACACTCTATAGCCTAAGGAAGGAACTTTTTTCTTAATGGAAGTACACTTGTCAGTGCTTAATCACAATACCATAGTCCTCCAAGCTTCAGAACACAGCACGTACATGTTTCAGATGGTTCTTATATGCAGTAAAGAAAAGTAATATGATGTCAGCACAGCCAAAAACGAATGGAAAACCCTAAAGAACTTTGTGCTTGAACTGTTGCAGTGTTATGCAGTCCAAAAACATAACATTTTGTTTGAATGAACCAGAAAGTGTAGTAATAGCAGTATTCATTTTCTCTTTGAGGGCCATAGGAAACTGTGGAAAAGCTGTAGCACAGTCAAGACAGTAAAAAAAAACATGTACCCAAGTTACTGCTAAAATCAGATACATTAGGGATAGAGTATGTATCAGGGACTGTACAAGAGTTCAAAGTTCTGTAATTCCCACAGATTTTCCATTTTCCATGTTTTATTTATGACCATCTGTAAGAGAGGAGACCTAGCACTCTCAACAGCAAAAAACAGAACCATCACTAATCATTCTATCAAACTCTTGCTGAGAAGTATGCAGTTTTCCCAGAGGCAGGCATAGAGGTCTACTAATCACCAGCAGTCCTGGAATAGTTTGATGTGATGGAGAGTAGAATGACAATGCTTCTGCATTGTGAGCATTGAGTCAGTCAGTGCTGGAAAATCCTTCAGTAACAGCTGGCCAAGGTCATTATCTGCCCCCTGGTCTGTCTCAGGTGAGGAAGGGTGGCCAGGGGAGGAGGGGCGGGGGGACTCTTCAATCTGCATAGTGACTGCTTTGTTGTATAACTGTCATAATTTCCAGCATGCCCACTGCAAGGCTATACACACCTGCTGTGCTGTTTCACATGAGCCGATTTTGTTCTCACGGATAGGTCATTGTGTTGTATTATTCGTGCCATATTTCTGAATGTTTCTCAATTTGAGCCCTAAGTGTCAACCTCTGTGCATTCAACTCTGAAATTTCTGTCACAACACACACCGGAGAAAGTCATGTCTTCTCGCATGACGCGTTTGTGTGTGCAGCATGTGGATGAGTGCAGCTCCAAGATTTGCTGTACCCTCGCGTGAGGTGCAATTGGTCCAGGAATCTTCATGCAGTTCGTAGTGCAGCCTCACACAACCCAACATGGTAGGGAGTTGAGCACACAAAGGTCCTTTCATAAGACTCTTATTCACCAAGTATGGTACCAGACGAAAATGACCCAAAAAATCAGCAATAATAACAGGTGTCTGGGGGAAGAATCCAGATGGTGCGTGTGGTGGAACAAGTGCTGAGATCACGAATGTCATGTTGTAGAGTATGCTCTGCAACAGGATATTGCGAGTTGCCAGTATACACCCTCTGCCTATGCCCATTCACCCTATGCACGTTACCCTATGTATGTCCCCTAGTTTCTCACTTTAATGACAAGGAATATATAAACTACTCCAGGTATAACATGACAACATGGCCTTTCATCTACCTAACAAGACAATAAAAAAATGGGACACACTATAATGTGACATTTCTAGTGTATATGTGATGAGTATTGGAACTTGGTGAAAGTGTGATGAAAACTTCAGAGAAGCCAGACATTAAAAGTCTGTGATCAGTCAATGTATTTAACAGGAGGTTATGATTATTATTATTACTGTTGTGAATTAAACAACACACAAGTTTATGTTTAATCAAGTCTGCTACCTATTTAACTCTTGAAAGTCCCAAATGGAATAATAGCAATATAGAAACAAATCACCTTTTGATAGTATAGTGTAATTGGATAGATAAAAAAATCTACTCACTAAGCAGCAGCAGAAAGCACACGTAAAAGCAGGTTATAACTAGGCAGCTTTCAGAGCCAGTGGTTCCTTCAGGCAGGAGGGTTGGGAAATGAATAGGGGTGAAGGAAAAGAACTGGAGAGGTCTAGGAGAAGGAATAGATTTCAGAAAAGTCACTCAGAATTGCATGTCAGGGAGACATACCAGATGGGATGAGAAGGTCCTTACTTTTCATCCCGTCCAGTAAGCTTCCCCTGACCTGCAGTTCTGGGTGATCTTTCCAATATCTACTCCTTTCCCTATACCTCCTATACCTCTCCAGCCCATTTCCTTCCCCTTCAGCTCTTCTGCCTGAAGAAGGAGCCACGGCTCCGAAAGCTTGCTTGATTAGAACCTTCTTTTACATGTGTGTTCTGCCACTGCATGGTGAATAGATTTTTTATCAATCCAATTACATTATATTTGGAACACATTAATCAAAGATTCAGCTTTCAGACAACGTACTTCCTCAGAAATAGTGACTGCATGTGATGTGATCTGCTGGGATGGGTGGTACGGATAATGAGGAGGCATGGTGCAGGGGAGGGGGGAGGAGGGGAAGGCTGGCAGCACAGAGGAGGAGAAAAATGCTGTGCTGCCTGTGGGAAGAGACAAGGAATTGATGGGGATAGGATACGTGCAGTGTTGGTAAGCCGTGCTGGGGAGGTAGGGAAGGGGAGGGGGGACACAATGTTTTACACCAGTCACAC
Organism: Schistocerca piceifrons; assembly: GCF_021461385.2. NCBI lineage: Eukaryota > Metazoa > Arthropoda > Insecta > Orthoptera > Acrididae > Schistocerca > Schistocerca piceifrons. The sequence goes on from NC_060141.1 coordinate 817,388,506, forward strand.
ATGACATGCTCTGCTCTGTGCATATCCTGAGAGGGTCTTCTGCATAATTCTTATGCAAAGTACTTCGGAGTGTACATAATGTAGCAGAGTAGCGTAACACTTACTGTACTGACTGATACCAGATAAACTGTCATAATCCATACCATCACTGTGTATCCTGCTTACATATTTTGTGTATTTACTGCTTTGTTTATTCATTGTTTACACCTGTAAAAACTTGACTTTTCACTCCTATTTCATGTTTATGCAACTTTCAGCTAATTATTCAATTTTATTATGAAATTAGCAGTTCATAAAATATTTATGTAATGGTCATCATATCAGTAGCTCTGGGAACCACACCTAAACGTCTTCTCATAGCGAGAATGTAATGTGCAATAGTTCACAGTTTTTACACTGACACTGAAATTATACCTGCAATAACTGTTTGCCATAATTAAGCTGCAATTAAAAACATTAGTTGAAATATTGTTAAGAAATGTAACTTAATGTATTTTTACATTAAATTGTGATATATTCTGGACTGAGATTGTAACAACAAATTTTATATAAAGTACAATATTCCAATATGTGTGTAACTTCTTGCAAAACTGTACTTTTTAGCTGCAATCTATCAATGCAATGTTTTCGATAATGTAAAATAGTAGATGTGCTTACTATAAATGGTGTGGCAGTGACCATATGAGGTCAGTTCAGTTTTGAATCATTTTGAATGCAGTCCATCAATATTTCAGCTTTTGTCAAGCTCAGTACAATGTTTGTGAAGAACAATGTATTCTAGTTTTTATTAATATAAGAGAACTGAAAAGTTCATAGAAACACCAACAGAGCTACAACAATAAGGCTTCCAAACACATGATGCATCCGTGCATCGGGTAGTGATCTGTGATGAGGATGTCTCTTTGTAGTTGTTCCCATGTAATGGTTTTCGAATATGGAAATAATCAAGACTCGAAGAGTGATTAAATGCTTCATAAAGAACATTATGAAAACATAGGAAATTCATGCCAATTTTCAGAACACACTAGAGGACTGTGCTCCTTCATATTCAACTGTTTCTCAGTTTAAACTTGATGGAGACACCTTAGGTGATGATCCATGTAGTGATCAGCCAAAATGTGCCACTACTCCAGAAATTATTGCAAAAGTGGGTAAGATGGTCAAAGAGGATTACCTATTGAAAGTATACATCACATTTTAGTAGAGGAACTGAATAGGAGAAAATTATCTGCTAGATGGGTGTTCTGACTCTTACTGAAGGATACGACATGCTTCTGAATGGAAGGCCTGTTTTCAGAGCAACCAATAAGATTTTTTGCACTGGTTTGTGACCACAGGTGAAACTTGGTTTCACCCAAGGACAAAAAAGTAGTGGGGAAAAAAAAGAAAAAATGCAAAGGCAATACGGTTGGCAGAAAAGGTTAAGTGTCAGTTTTTTGGGATGCAAAAGGGATTCCGCTGACACATCAACTTCCCACTGGTCAAACAGTTACAGAACAATACTGCACTAACCTCCTGGACCAACTATAGCAAAAGATACAAGAAAACAGCCCATGTTTGGTAAGGAGGAAAGTCATATTTCACCAAGTTAGATCACACCCAAATGTAAGTGCCACTGTCACAGCAAAAATACACAAACTAATATACGAATGGATGCCACAACCATATTGCCTGTTTTGGCTCCATCATACTCCCATCTCTACCCTGAGGTGAAAATTCTTTTCAAATGAAGAACTGACAGCTGAAGTTGATGGGTAATTTGCAGGCCTGTAGGAATCTAGTTTTCAAGATGAGATGAAGGCAATTTGAACAGTTTTCAAGATGAGATGATGGCATTTGAACATCACTGGACCAAGTGCGTTAGTGTACAGGGATATTCTACTCTGAGAATTTTTCAACTACCTTCATGTACTGGAAAAAAAATGAAAGCTTTGAGCACATCAGTTTGTAATTACAGTGCAACCTCCATATTCCAACATGCACAAAATATATTCAGGAACAAAATTTTCCTGTGCAGGAAAATACTGATTACAAGTTACCACCTACTGACAAATCATTTGAAATGGAAGTTAAGTCAAATTCTATAAGTCCAAACTTGGCATATCTTGGTAGATCTGAAAACATAACTCAGGGTACTTGAATTCACTCATGGGTGGAATTTTCAGGGGCCTTTAGTATGTGCTACATAACTTGAAAAAAGAAAACTTTGTATAGTTACCTCTGCATATGCCAGTGAAAGAGTTCTAGCATGAAATACTTGGGCATTGTTCTTTGCAGTGAAAGGATCAGCTCCACTCTTTAGCAATGCATCCAGCTTTTCCTCTGTTGTTACTAGCAACCAACATATTAGCCATTCGTACGCAGAGAGCAAGGCTGTGTAATGCAAAACATAAAATCATTTCACATATAATGACTCCACATACCATTACTAAAAACACAAAGGTAATTCTAAAGATTATTATTATTTATAGCATACAACAAAGTGCTGATAGTTACTGTAACTAAATTATTTCATTTACACCATCTCAAAATTTCTTTTATGAGATGTTTACCATTAGGAACATGTCGTATACTGCGGTGTTGCTCTGAATGTGACAGTTCAGGTGTACGTAATATGCAGCTAACATGAATACTCATTTTTCTACATCTGTATCTACGTATATAATCCACTAGCCACCAAGCGGTGTGAGGCGTAGGGCACTATTCGTGCCACAGTCAAATTTCCCCCCTCTCTGTTCCACTCGTGGATTGCGCAAGGGAAACATGACTGTCTGAATGCCTCAGTATGAGCTCTAATTTCCCTTATCTTTGAATGGTGATCATTGTGCGATTTGAAAGTTGGTGGTAATAATAAATGCTCTACATCCTCAGCGACAATCAAATTTTGAATTTAGTGGGCAGCCCATTCCTTTTAGTGCATTGTCTACCTGCAAGTGTGTCCCAGTTCAAACTTTCTGTGAGATTTGTAATGCTCTCGTGATGGCTAAATGTACCAGTCATGAATCTTGCTGCTCTTCTTTGAACCTTCTCAATCTCTTGAATCAGGCCCAACTGGTAAGGGTCCCATACAGATGAACAATACAAAATTGTTAAGGCTTTCGTGGCCACTTGTTGACAAACTGGCTATTGGCTTCTGTCTCGGGTTCTTCAGCCGACGTTCATCTAGTAATTTTGCCAACAATGCCAGCCACTCGTGCTGGTGAAACATCAGTAAAATCATTAGATGAACGTCGGCCGAAGAACCCGAGACAGAAGCCAATAGGCAGTTTGTCAGACGAACAATACTCTAAGACGGGATGAACTACAGTATTGTAAGCCATTTCCTTTGTTGAAGGACTGCATCGCTTCAGGATTCTACCAATAACCCACAATCTAGAGTTCGCCTTACCCGTTACGTGTGTAAATCTGATTGTTCCATTTGAGATCATTTTGAACAGTCACACCCAAATACTTGATGGATGTTACCACTTCCAAAAACTGGGCATTTATTTTGTACTTGTACATTAATGAGGATTTTGGCTTTGTTATACGCAGTAGGTTACACTTACTAATATTGAGACGTAATTGCCAGGCATTACACCACGCATTTATTTTCTGCAAATCCTCATTTGTTCACAACTTTTGTGCGATACTACTTTCCTGTAGACTACAGTATCATCGGCAAACAGTCTAATGCTGCTGTCACTACCGTCAACCAGATCATTTATGTAAATCATAAAAAGCAGCAGACCTATTACACTGCTCTGGGGCACACCTGATGTCATGCTTGTTTCTGTTGAAGTGTCCCCATTGAAGATGACATACTGATCTCTGTCTGTTAGGAAACTTTCTATCCAACCGCATATGTCATTTGATAGAACGTAAGCGCACACAAAGAGGGCCAGCCAGGTCTCACATGACTGTTGTTTTCTAAAACCATGTTGGTTTCTGCAAATGAGCTTCTCAAAGTCTAGAAAAATGATTATGTCTGAACAGAAAATATGTTCCATGATTCTACAACAAATCGATGTCAGTGAAATTGGCCAGTAATTATGTGCATCCAATTTTCTACCCTTTTTATAGATTGCTATGACCTGGGCTTTCTTCCAGTCCTGTGGAACTTTCCACTGTTCCAACGATCTCTGATAGATGGTGGATAAGAATGGTGGTATATTTGTAGCATAGTCAACATAAAATCTTATGGGGATACCGTCTGAGCCAGATGCCTTCCTGGCGTATATGGATCTTAACTGTTTTACAATCCCACACACACTAAACACTATGTCAGCCTTCCTTGCATTTGTTTGATAATTGAAAGGGGGAATGGTGTTGCAGTCCTCTACTGTAAATGAGTTTTTGAAATCTAGGTTTACAATTTCAGCCTTCTGTTTATCATCATCCGTTACATTACTTGTACTGTCAGCAAGGAAGGTATTGAATTATTTGTAGCGTTCATAGATTTTACGGATGACCAAATTTTTTTGGGGTCATTTTAAGAATCTGCAGATAAAATATTGCTTTCAAATTCATTAGAAGAATCTCCCATTGGCCTTTTGACAGCTGTTTTCACTTCACTGTGCAAAATTCTCTGTTTTCTCAGTGACTTCCTAATATGTTTGTTGAACCAAGGTGGATCCTTTCCCTCCCCTATGGTTTTCTAGGCACATATTTTGTGTCCCAGGGTGAATGCTTGGAGTTGACTATGAAGATATTCATTAATGACACTTTTTTTTCTTTTCTCTCTCTCTCTTTTTTTTCCGACTTCCACTGTCATAGAAGCCACAACGACATTATGCATTATGGTTGCTAATACCTTCTTCTAGATTACCTTCCTCAAAAAGATCAGGTCTGTTTGTCACCAAGATATCTAATATGTTCCCATCTTGAGTTGGTATTCTAACCAATTGTTCAAGGTTATATGTTGAGAGCACTCCGAGAATAACTTCACACAAGTCTTTGCTTCTGTCCCTGTGATAAACTTGTAATTTTCCCAGTCAATGGACGCCAAATTAAAGACTCCACCTATAACTAATGGATAATTTGGATATTTATTTCCTATGTACTCAAGACTTTCTCTGAAACATTCTGCGACATTTTTTGCGGATGCTGGTGGTCTATAAAAACATCCTAATACAATGGTCACTCTTTGTCTGATTGACAGCTTTATCCGGACTATTTCACAGTCTGAACCAGTATTGATCTCAACTGCATTTAAACAACTTTTAACTGCAATGAATGCACCACCTCCCATAGCATCAGTTCTATTCTTCCTAAACATTGTTTAATCCAATTTCAAAATTTCACTGCTATTTATGTCGGGTTTCAACCAGATTTCAGTACCTAATACAATATTGGCATTACTACTGTTTATTTCAGAGTGTAACTCGGGTATCTCGCTACAGACACTTCAACAATTTACTAACATGAGATTTAGCATATTTAAATCCTTTGGAATGACCTGTTTAGGAGTTGGCACACCCACATCAGAGTCATGAACTGGTAATTCTTCAGGCCAACAGTTTGTTTCCCATGGGGAGGAACCAAATCTAAAAAAAAACCATGTGCACACCACAAGTACTGTGCTACCCATGTAGCTGCTTCCTGTGTGTAGTGCACCCCTGATCTATTGACAGGCATCCTACAACCTTTCACCCAATAGCGTAGGTTGAGGAATCTACAACCATTTTCGTCACAGAGTCGACATAGCCTCTGGTTTAGATTCTCCACTAGACACCAAAGCAGAAGACCCCAGTCCACCCTGGGTAAGATGCTGCAAATTGTCAGCTTGGCTTCCACTCCTCAAGAGATGGAGGTCACCTTCGCCAGTTTTGCCAGACTTTGAAAGGACCCAAGGATTTCCTGGGAAACCCGATGACTGGTATTGTTGGTGCCGACATGTGCAACAATCTGCAGCTAGCTGCACTCCGCATGCTCGATAGCCGCCGGAAGATCCTCTTCCACATCCTGGACAAGACATCCCCAGCAAGCACACCGAGTGAACATTGGACTTCTTCTCTACCATAGCTGGGGCTTCATGACCTGCCTAACATTGGAGCTCCCAATAACTAACAAACCCCTATCCCCACGTGCCTGTCTGGACCTTGCTGAAGGAGTGCCCACTAATGTGGCAGAGGGTGCATTCTGATCCAGCTCAACCCCCCCTCCCAGCATCATATAGCACACAATCTATTAGAAAAGTGCATGGGATTTGGCAGGAACCTGCGTCCCCCATGCAGCCTTCCTTCTTGAGGCTCGAGAACGTGACACAGTCCGCCACCCACACTGAGGTGAGAATGGGCCGGCTAGCTTAGTTGCACCTGAGGTCGGCTCAGTGACAGAGAGCTGCAACATCTCCCCCCCCCCCCCCCTTGCACATCTAGTACAGCAGAGGCTGCCCCAGGCACCCCATCCCCACCACACCACAAAGTACTCTGGAGTCTGGTGACTGTGGCCAACAATGCTTCCAGCTGTGTTTGAACTGTGGCCAACTCCTCCTGCATCCACACACAACAGACACAGTCCCTATCCATCTAACTAAGATGTGATTTACTGCAAGAAACTTAAGGAAACCTACTCCCACAGAAGATTAACAGCTACACTTGTTGGCAGAAACAACACTCAACAATGAGAAACAATAAAAATGTATGGTAGAAGCTAGATCTTGTGCTTATTTTCCTGCTACGGCCTATCTAGTGAATACTAAAGAAAAAAAACCATGACCTACAGTAAACTGCTAGGGGATATATAGTGAATATTTTTAAAGAATTAAACAGTAAGCTACACCTAATGATTATCCCTCCGATTTATAATGTAAACAAACATTTACGTACACCCAAAAATGACCTAATAAAACTATAGAAACTGCTACCTTCAGTCTTTCGAGACTAAATGACAATAATAAATGTAAATACTGAGTATTGTACCCTGACAGATGCACGTACAAAACAAAACCTTTAGCTAACGATAAGAGGTCAGAATGAATCACAAATACGAACTCTACTTTATAGGCACCGATGGGCTTACAGTTTTTTAAGAGGATGGCCGGTTGAAACCAGTCATGGCATTTTTAAGGATTAGAAGATAACAATAACCAATTAGAACTCACTGAACATACTTCACAGCATGATACTGATTAAGCCACAATAGGTAATGAAAGGCAAAGACAAAGTTTGTGGTGCAAACGTGTGACCAGGCTACTGGCCTGACTGCAGTTCTTCCTCTGTCATGGCACTAGGAGGGTGAGGGTGCTCAGCCGACCACATTTTGCCACTAAGAAAGAACCCTTACTCAAGTGATTGTTAGACTGAGGGGATCTGAAGACATTCTAGAGTGACTGGAATGAACAAAATCCCTGCTCCTTCACGGTATTGAAACAAGTTTGTCCAGGGCAAGAGTCTAGTGCTCTACCCACTAAACCACCATGTCTACAATGGTAGGTAATATACAATGAAAAATATTAACTACAGCCATAAAAATCTTTTGTCTGTAACAATACTGATTCAATAAATAGAATTCTCACATAGAAGAGATGCTGAAATCAAACAATGGAAAATCCAGGATGGAATGTAACAATACGAGAGAAGAAAAGTCGCTACTCACCATATAGCGGAGATGCTGAGTCGTGATAAGCACAATAAAAAGATTCACACTTTCAGCCATTAAGGCCTTTGTCAGCAGTAGACACACACACACACACACACACACACACACACACACACACACACACACGCACACACGCATGCAAGCGCAACTTGCACACACGTCTACAGTCTCAGAGAGCTGAAACCACACTGCGAGCAGCAGCACCAGTGCATGATGGGAGTGGCGACTGGGTGGGGGTAAGGAGGAGACTGGGGTGGGGAGAGGGAGGGATAGTATGGTGGGGTTGGCAGACTGTGAAGTGTTGCACTTTAGACGGGGAGCAGGAGAGAAGGTGCGGAGGGGGTAGGGGGTCAGCAACAGAAAGGAGAGAAATTAAAAGCGGTGAAATGATGGCTCTGTAGTGCTGGAATGGGAGCAGGGAGGGGGCTGGATGGGTGAGGACAGTGACTAATGAAGGTTGAGGCCAGGAAGGTAACGGGAATGTAGGATGTATTGCAGGGAAAGTTCCCACCTGCACAATTCAGAAAAGTTGGTGTTGGTGGGAAGGATCCATATGGCACAGGCTGTGAAGCAGTCATTGAGATGAGGGGTATCATGTTTGGCAGCATGTTCAGCTACAGGTTGGTCCACTTGTTTTTTGGTCACCATTTGTCACTGGCCATTCACGCAGACAGACAGCTTTTTGGTTGTCATGCCTACATAGAATGCAGCACAGTGGTTGCGGCATAGCTTGTAAATCACATGACTGGTTTCACAGGTAGCCCTTCTTTGATGTGATAGGTGATGTTAGTGACCGGACTGGAGTAGGTGGTGGTAGGAGGATGTATGGGACAGGTCTTGCATCTATGTCTATTACAGGGGTATGAGCCATGAGGTAACAGATTGGGAGCAGGGGCCTTGTAAGGATGGACGAGTATATTGTGTAGGTTCGGTGGATGGCGGAATACCACGGTAAGAGGGGTGGGAAGGAAATTTCTCATTGCAGGGCACGACGAGAGGTAATCGAAACCCTGGCGGAGAATGTAATTCAGTTGCTTCAGTCCCGGATGGTACTGAGTTACGAGGGGAATGCTCCTCTGTGGCCAGACTGTGGGTCTTCAGGAGGTGGTGCAAGCCTGGAAAGATAAGGCACGGGAGATTCGTTTTTGTATAAGGGTGGGAGGATAATTACGGTCAGTGAAGGCTTCAGTGAGACCCTCGGTATATTTAGAGAGGGTCTGCTTGTCACTGCAGATGCGACAACCATGGGTGGCTATGCTGTACGGAAGGGACTTCTTGGTATGAAATGGGTGGCAGCTGTTGAAGTGGGGCAGCGGTTGAAGTGGAGGTATTGCTGGTGGTTAGTAGGTTTGATATGGACGGAGGTACTGATGTAGCCATCTCTGAGGTGGAGGTCAACATCTAGGAAGGTGGCTTGTTGGGTTGAGCAGGACCAGGTGAAGCAAATGGGGGAGAAGTTGTTGAGGTTCTGGAGGAATGTGAATAAGGTGTCCTCACCTTCAATCCAGATAGCAAAGATGTCATCAATGAATCTGAACCAGGTGAGAGGTTTAGGATTTTGGGTTTTTAGGAAGGATTCCTCTAGATGGCCCATGAATAGGTTAGCATAGGAAGGTGCCATGCGGGTGCCCATAGCCGTACCGTGGATTTGTTTGTAGATAATGCCTTCAAAGGAGAAGTAATTGTGGGTGAGGATATAGTTGGTCATCGAGACTAGGAAGGAGGTTGTTGGTTTGGAATCCATAGGGCATCTGGAAAGGTAGTGTTCAATAGCAGTAAGGCCATGGGCATTAGGAATGTTAGTGTACAGGGAGGTGGCATCAATAGTGACAAGCAGGGCACCGTGTGGTAAAGGGAAAGGAACTGTGGAGAGTCAGTCGAGGAAATGGTTGGTATCTTTTATATAAGAGGATAGGTTCCGGGTAATAGGTTGAAGGTGTTGGTCCATGAGAGCGGGCACATTGAAAAAGAATACTAGAAATATTTCAGTTCTTGGACAAAGTCCTTATTCGGAAGTAAAGAACTTGGACATGGTCTCGGTCTCTCTCTCTCTCTCTCTCTCTCTCTCTCTCTCTCTCTCTCTCTCTCTCTCTCTCTCTGTCTCTGTCTCTCTCTCTCCCCCCCCCTCCCTCCCCTCCCCCTCCCCCTTCGGGTTCCCATGCATGCTCCCATTGGCAGTACTAGCATCTACCCCCACCCCTACCCTGCTATCACCCCCTCTCCCCACCCCAATGCCTCTTACTCGTACTTCAACCCACTACCCACTCCAACTAGATCGTCGCTCATATCAGATGCAGTCACATTTAGGCCTTAGTGTCTGGTGACAGTGGCCGTGTTGGTGCAAGTTTTTTTGTTGTGTATATGTGTGTAGGTTTTCTACTTCTGAAGAAGGACTTTGTCCAAAACCTGAAATATTTCTAGTATTTTTCTGCATAACTAGGATAGATATGAATGTGTTTTATGATGAGACGAAAAGCAAACACTTTGAAGTATATTATTGCTTCCCTAGTTATATTATTAAGCTGTTGATGCTCCTGTTGGTTGCTTTCATATTTTAAGAATTCCTTAGTTATTTTCTATGCAGAAGACTTGATATTTATCTCTTATTGATACAGAATTAATGTAATAATTTAGAAAAATAATACATCTTCTCAGTAAATATATAGTTACATCATCCATTGCAGTTAGACTGTTCTTTGGAAAATCACAATTATTATGTACATTCTTATTCATGGCTTCACAGTAATGTATACTAATAAAATTTTTGTGACCTTCAGTCATAGTGAGTTGATAAATGTCCATAAGCTTCTAGCCGAATACTTTTTGGCCACTGTCAAGTCCTGACTTGTAGAATTACTGCTGCTGACCTTTTATAGCTGTGGTGGCATCTGTTTTCATCAGAAATTTTTATTTTCATCTTTCCTTTCATGAAACTATCCCACATGCCATTCACTCTCTTCACTCACTCATTCACTCCACTGACTTCTCTGGGTCGTTGAGAATCCCAAGTCCCTTTTACTATCTGCCTCCAATTGCCTCTTGTCTTCCACTGCTTCCTTCCATTCAGTTATACCAAACATTCTGAGTTCAGAGCTCACCTCATTTTGCTATCGTGTTCTTCCTTATTCAGGGATCTTGAGCCTTCTGTCTTCTTGTGATATATCTGACGAGCTATTCTGCCAGGGTCCATTCTCACAACATATCGGCTATAACTAATTCTTTATTGGAGCTCCAAACCTATCTTTATGTTCCTTAGTGCAATGCTGGCCCAAAGATTTTCCTGTATACTTTATTTTCAAAGACTGAGAGTTGGTATTGTTTTCCTTTGGTCATGCTCCATGTTTTCACTCCATAAAGCAGTACTGATGATTGTGTTGTAGAGTTTCAGCAAGGTTTTCCTTGTCAAGAACTTCGAGGACTGAAGTTTTTGGAAATAAAAGCAAACTTTGTTTGTCAGACTGGAGGGAGGCAACAGGCAGAGCAAACCTGCTGTGAGTCCCAGCAATTAAACAAGGGAAACTAATGATGCCAAAGCCATGTTTTAAGTGAACTTCTGTAATCCTGGGCTTGAATAGGGGACAGACTGAACTCATGGTAGGACTAATGAGAGGCCATGGGAACTTTAAGAAACATCGGCACATGATGGTTAAAGAGAAAGAAGCCCCTATGAGTTGGCTCTGTGGTGAGGGTGAAGAAACTGCACCACACTTAATCTTCAAATGTGAAGTTTTGGAGATTAGAGGACATAGTTGATATTTGGGTCATCAAGTCCTGAAGAGATTGTGTCTAATGAAGAACTAGTACAGGACCTTCTACTGCTCTTTTGATTCAGCAAATGAGATCATTCTCGGTGCATTTTCATTGGTTTCTTCATGGAGGCTTTCATTTCCAATAATCATTTCGTAATGTCTATCTTTTCCTTCCTCAGCATTAAAGTCTCCCAGTACAATTTTTATGTCATGTTACAGTAAGCTTTCACACACTTTCTCCAGGCGTTCATAGAAACTATTTTTTACACTGTCTTTTACAGTGTCTTCTTTGTCATTTGTAGGTGCATGAATATTGACAATAGAAACACTGAACCACTGGGCTTTTACTCGTATATAGAATATTGCACTGAGATGACAAAAGTCATGGGATACCTCATAACATCTTGTTGAATCTCCTTTTTTCCAGTATAGTGCAGCAAGTCTATGTGGCATGAGCTTGACAAGTCACTAGAAGTCTCCTGCAGAAATACTGAGCTGTGCTGCCTTTATAGCCATCCATAATTAAAAAAGTGTTGGCAGTGCAGTATTTTGTGCACAAACTGACCTCTTATTTATGTCTCATTTCAATAGGATTTATGTTGAGCAATCTGGGCGACCAAATCATTTACTCAGATCATCTAGAATATTCTTCAAACCAGTCGTGAACCACTGTGGCTCACTGACATGGTGCATGGTCATCCATAAAAATTCCACTGTTGATTGGGATCGTGAAGTCCTTGAATGATTGCAAATGGTCTCCAAGTAGCCAGACATAACCATTTCCAATCAATGAGCAGTTCAGTTGGACCATAGACCTTCCGTATAAACACAGCCCACACCATTATGGAGCCACCAACAGCTTGCACAGTGATTTGTTCACAACTTCAGTCCACGGCTTCATGGGGTCTGCAACACACTCAAGCCCTACCATCAGCTCTTACCAAAAGAAATCAGGACTTGTCTGACCACACCACTGTTCTCCAGTTGTCTAGGATCACGGACCTAGGATAGGCACTCCATCCAATGTCATGCTGTTACCACAGGTACTTGCATTGGTCGTTTGCAGCCATAGCCCATTAATGCCATATTTCACTGCACTGTCTTACTAGATATGTTCATTATACATCTCACATTAATTTTTGTGGTTATTTCACACAGTGTTGATTGTCTGTTAGCACTGACAACTGGACAAAAACGCTGTTTCTCTTAGTCATTAAGTGAAGGGTGTTGGCCATGGTGAGAAGTAATGCCTAAATTTTGATCTTCATCACACACTCTTGACTCTGTGTATCTCAGAATTTATAATTTCCAAACGACTTCCAAAATGGAACATAACACGAGTCTAGCTCCAACTGTGTTTCTGCATTCAAAGTTCGTTAATGCCCATCGTGTGGCCATAATCGTGTGAGAAAGCTTTTCACATGACTCACCTAACTACAAATGAGAGTTCTGACAATGAACTGACCCACGCTGTGTATACAATATTACCACCATCCTGTATATGTGGGTATCTCACGAGAAATGCAATTCCAAATTCTTGCTTTTGTTTCTCACCACTGTTGAATATAGTATATTCTCCAAGGTTCTGTTTGTATTCTCCAGGAAATCTTGTTTCTTGTATTGCAGAAAAGTTTATATCGTCTTTGTCTATTTCATCTTGCAGTCTTTGCATATGCTCAGGACTCGACAGACCCCACATATACCATGTACCGACCCATTTTTTGTTTGCCATTCACAGTGATGGCTGTTTCTAAATTACAAAGTGTAAGTGAGAGAATTGTAACAATTTGTTTATGCACAATAGGGCTGTTAGCTCTAACACAACTTCCAACCTTTCCCAATGTCTGAATTACTCCAAACCTACTAGATCCTTCTTTGTCACCATGACAATCATATACAATTGTATGCCAACCAAAAATGTGAAGAAATGTAATTAATCACTTATTTATGTAAAAAGTGCTACATGAATTGTTTTATAATCTACAAATAACACATATCAAAACAAAACTGTATCATTCTAGATGCCACTGACGATGTCTTACAGTGAAAAAGGTGAAATGCATCTGGGAGAAATAAAATGCAGTGCAGCAAGAAAAGGCAGTTTCTATTTACAATACAAATAATTGTATCTTCACCCACAATTACTTTTCATTTGTGAGCATAAGCTACAAACAAATCTGTAGGACAGCAATGAGCACCATCCTATGCTAACCTATCCATCGGCCATCTAGAGTAAACCTTTCTAACCACCCAGAATCCCAAATCGCTTACCTATTTCAAGATTAATTGATAACAGCTTTGTGATCTGGATCTAGCTGATGATGCCATATCCACACTTCCTCTCCCCCCTTTGCTTCATCTGTTCCTCATCGACCCAACAAGCCAACTTCCTCGATGTTGACTTCCATTTCAAAGATGTCTACATCAGTACCTCTGTCAATATCAGTCCTAGCAAGCACCAGCAATACCTCCTCTTTGACAGCTGCCATCCACTCGATAACATGCAGTCCCTTCTATACAGCCTAGCCACCCATGGTTGTCCTGCATGCAGTGAGAAGCAGTCCCTCTCAAATTACACTGACAATCTCAGTGAGGCGTGCAAAACCTGAAATTACCCTCCCAGTGTTGTATAGAAACAGACGTCCCATTTCTTGTCTCTCCAGTCACCTAACACATTCCATATAGCAATTATTCAGCGACAAAGAAGTTTTCTGCTTGTGACTCAGTACCAACGGGGATTTGACCAACTCGATCATATTCTCTATGAGGATTTCAACTTCCTCTCATTGTGCCCTGAAATGAGAAATATCCTTCCTGCTATACTTCTCACCCCTCCCACAGTGGTATTCTACCACCTACCAAACACATGCAATATCCTTAGCCCTCCTTACTCCACCTCTGCTCCCAGCGCCTTGCCTCATGGTTCATATCCCTACAATAGCCTAGATGCAAGACCTGTCCCATACGTCTTCCCACAACCACCTCCTCCAGTCCAGTCACAGTCATCTCCTGTCCCACCAAAGGCAGTGCTACCTGTGAAAGCAGTCATGTGATCTATGAACTAAACTGCAATCACTATGCTGATATCTACATTGGCATTACAATTGATAAATGTGGCTGAGAAGCAGTTGGACCACCCAGTTGCTGCACAAGATGTGCAGCACAATGTGCTTTACTTCAGTAACTGCTTCACAGCCTGTGCCATCTGGATCCTTTCTACCAATACCAGATTTTCTGAATAGGGCAGGTGAAAACTCTCCCTGCCATATATCCTATGTTTCCAGAACTCCATAGCTTCAACCTTCGCTAGTCTTTGTGCTCCATCTACCTATCCATCAATAGCATGTTTTCCCTGCTCTACATCTCTCCTATTCAGCCCTCTTTTGTTCCACCCCCCCCCCCCCCCTTCTGCCTGCACCTGGCAGCCTTACCCTGACCCACCATGTCCCTGCAAGTTCCCACAAGCAGCACTACACTTTCCCCACCCCTACTTTGCTATCCCTTCCCTTCCCTGCTCCAGCCTCCTCCTTATCCTCACCACCCACCCCAGATTGCTTCTCCATCAGATGACTCAGTCCAGCCACAGTGGCCATGTATGTACGTGTTATGCTTGTGCAGTCTTTTCATTGTTCATTCCTGTGACTCAGCGTCTCTTGTGTATGGTGAGTAGCAATCTATCTTTTTTGTAATACTGTTGTTATTCCATCCTAGACTTTCCACTGATTGATATTGACACAAGACAAAGACACGGCAACTTAATCTGTATATTGTATTAAAAATAAACTGTCACTTTAGTTGTGCCATCTTAATTTAATTGAGTGACTTAACAGGAAAGTTGCTGAGGGGTCCATTCATAAAGTTTCTGTCCATAGGCCTTACAGTCCAGAATTAGTGTGCCAATCAGGCAAAACTACTTTGAGCCCTGAGGCAATGGTCCCACTGACATACCAGGTCAAAGATATGCATTTCAGGCAGCATTTCCTGTTACATGAGGAAGTCTGTGACTGCTGCACGTACTCATCCAACAGGAAAAATTGACCCTTTGAGGCCTTTTTTTAGGGACAGGAGATGTGATAATCACATGAGGAGAGATCAGAACTATAGTGTGGATGCTTGAGTGTCTCCCACTTATGTCAACTGTCCTCCCAGACTGACTGGCATCTTGTTTCGAGTGTCAAGCATGGAACTCTGCACATCATTCCACAACAGCAGTTTTTGACAGACTTGCTGCCCTGCACACATTCTTCATTCTCTGATGGTTATCTACTAGTGTTTGTCTATCAATAGCATTATATACTGTAAGGCACAAATGCCTTCTCCTCCTATAATAATGCAGCATCACTAATCTGTATCAATAGACAGGTCCTCAAGATGGGAAGTAAAAAAGGAAAAAATAGTTGCGGTTGATAGGATCGAAGAAGATAAAGACAGGAAACCTTTACCACCCCCTTCCCTTCTTTGATATGTGAGAAAGCACAACCCACATCAAAACTATGAAGCTATATTAATGTGATGGACTACACACTAACACAAAGGAATACCTTCACTATCTTTGTCTGAATGTATTTCTGTCAGTTGCATTAGGTGCTTTATACTGTGAAAGTATGTATTAGCATGCTCTTACACTTACATAGCTGCTGACTGTGTGGTACTTAATGTTATATATTATCTTACTTTTTGGATTTACTGCTTCTTCCACAGATACAGCCATAAATCTGCTCTGAAGAATGTCTGCTGCATCAGATAAGAATGAAACAGAATTGAGAGGCATGTCAAAATCGTGTACACTTCCCTTGCGATTTTTCCACAGCTGAACTAGCCAGTTACTTGCTTGTTGCAAAAGTACATTATTTTCCCCCTCATATGTACAGTTTGCATCAGTGAAGTTGCGAATATCTCCAAGTCCAGATGCTGAAAAGTAAAAACATTTTATAGTTTGATTGTAAGCCACACAACTTGTGATGCACTTAATAAATTTTGTGGTATTTATTTTTGTTGCAAAAACATAAAATAAGACAAATGCCAGGATTTTACCTTTCAGGTAGCCATATTTTCCACAAATATCTATACACTGTTTAATGGCATCTCCCACCATCCAGCCTGCTAAAGGTTTGGCAGCAGAAGAAAGAGCATGAATTTCTGGACCCATTTTTGCCTATAACAAGGGATTTATTATGCAGAGTCAGTTTATTCTCATATGAAGCAAGGACACAACAGTTTTTGTAGGTTTGTATAACACAAATCTGATGGGAATCTTCTAAGGATACTTCTCATTTTTGTATGAAATGTTTCCCACATAAATTAGGAACACCACTGACATGAACATTATTTACATCTGCATACATATTCCGCAAACCAATGTGAAGTGCACATCAGAGGGTACTTAGCATTGTAACATACAGCTTTTATTTCTTTCTGCTGAAATCATATGTGGAGCACGGAAAGATTTACTGCTAAAATGGATGTGTGCATGTTGTATTTTGTTTAATCTTAACTTTGTATTCCGCATGAAAGCAGTACATTGAGGCTAAAGTACATTTCTAGATTCTTCACTTAAACTGGTTCTAGAAACTTCATCAATAGGCTTTCGTGGAGCAATTAATGTCTTTCTTCAAGCATCTGCCAGTTCACATTTTTCTCAATGTTTTTGGGTCAAGAAAGTTTGTGACCATTTGAATATGTTCAATATCCTGTGTTAGTCTTGCAGGTATGGTCCCACACAGTTCATAAATATTCTAAGATTGGGCATACAAGTGTGTTGTAACCCGCCTGCTTTGCAGGGTTCACCATAAAATGAATACTTTTAGGCCAATATTTACATCCTTCATGATTTTTGTTATATGGGCATTAGGCCAGGGCCTAAGATATTTTTGTGGGCCTAATGTTTCATCTTGTAATATTGCAGATGTTATCACAGAATTTAAATATACACTCAGTATTTTCCAACTTAAATGAGCTCAGCAAGCTTAACTGTTTGCTTGATACCATGATACCACACGACGGTCGTTTTATGAAATCATCAGACTGCAGCCTAAGATCCCGGTGCTATTGCAACAAGTGCTATGGAGATTGTAATGCAGAAGAGTTGGCACAGTTTAGTTAAAGATTAAGACTCACATCTGGTCTAACATCAACCCTCCCCCTTTTCCTTTTAAGTTTTCTTTTTTTTCAGAATTTCTATAGCCCTTACATTCTAGCATTGTAACAACTGGACTTTGATAAAACTATAGTATACAGGAAAAACAATTGGTAATTCCCTAGCCCCACAGTACTGACCCAATTTTTACACCCATAATAAAGCTGCATGAGTATTTGAATATTGCAAAGAACCTATGCCTGCCAGTTGTCAGAGCAGGATTATACAAAATTCCTTTGAGATGCAGTCAAGTGTGCAATTATAATGTAATGACACTCTGTTCATGACATTGTGCTGAATGGCACCATCCCGAATCAGTGTATTCATCTGTCACCTAGAGGAATCCCAAATCTCTCACCTGGTTCAGATTCACTGATGACATCTTTGTTATCTGGGCTGAGGATGAGGACACACTGTCCTCATTCCTCCAGAACCTCAAATTCATTCCCCTGATTCCCTTCATCTCTTTCTCCTCACTCAACAATTCACCTTCCTCAATGTCAATCTGCACATCACAGATGGTTCCATCAGAACCTCTGTCCACATGAGATGTACCAATCATCAACAGTACCTTCATTTGAATAGCTGCCACACATTCCACACTAAGAAGTCTCTTCCGTACAGCTTTAGACACCTTTATTCATCAGATATCAGTGATGAGCAGTCCTTCTCCAGATATTTCAAGAG
The DNA here is from genome assembly GCF_021461385.2 of Schistocerca piceifrons. Taxonomy (NCBI): domain Eukaryota; kingdom Metazoa; phylum Arthropoda; class Insecta; order Orthoptera; family Acrididae; genus Schistocerca; species Schistocerca piceifrons. Next base: position 817,406,659 of record NC_060141.1, read on the forward strand.
TCTATCTCAGGCCTTTGCAGACTGAAATGATCCTACCTACCTTTTCCAGAAGGAGACTGCCATTGATTTGTCTCTCCAGTCAACCACCAGCTGCCCTATGCTCACTGACCAGCCACAAAGGACTGCCTCCTTCACGATTCACTACCACCCAGGACTGGAGCAACCAAATTTCATTCTCTGGCATTGTTTTGACAACCTCTCATCATACACAGAAATGAAAAATATTCTCCTCACAACTATTCCCAACCCTCACATTAGTATTACACACTCCAACCTGGCCATATTCTGCCATTGCCCCAATCCCTTGGCCTAGGACTCGTATCCCTGTAAAAGAGTCATGTGCAACACACATCCAATACATCCTCCTGTAATATGTCAATTTATGACCCCGTCTCCCCCAATGGCATGACGTGTGTGGATGGCCAGAAACAAAAGGATGAGTCAAGAAGTAATCAATCAATATTAAATCAGCAAACAGGATCAGGGCCTTTAGATGAGGAACAAATCACTGCTGTATCCATACTTTGTGTATAAATTTTATTTTGAAGCATCTAAAAATTCAGCTCCAAGTTAAAGCATCAAAGTGATTCAGAGAGGAAAGACCCTCAATAATAATAATAATAATAATAATAATAATAATAATAATAATAATAATCCTCGACAAACAGAGAAACTGAAATCTGTAAACAGGTCTTTCCTGCCATCATTCTGAGAGGAATTAGAAATTTGTTCACTATGATGGTGGCCATTAAAAAGATTCAAGTTCGACTGCTGCAACTTCATGTTTGTCAGATTCAGGAAAGCTCACTATTCTGATGGTTGTAGTGGTGACAGGCTATGGAAGCTCTGGGGAAAAAAGGAAATGGCCAGTTCTATGGCCCAGCAGGTGAAATTAGCTATTGGTACACCCAGCAGGTTGACATCTGACTGCCACTGCACCATCCCATTATGCAAGATCTTCTTCTTGCCCACTACTGCATCTCAGCTACAGGCACTAACCGCCATGCCGTAGTAAAGTTTAACTATTCAATGTCACTCAGATTCGATTGCTGTTTTGGACGTTTGGTGATTGTGAGTATTTTGCAATGTGATGGGAAAGTTACAATGCCAGCCATGCGTTACGATCCATTGAAGTCTTCCAACCCTTTTGTTACTTAAACCTAGTTCTTACGGTTCAGTGTTCCCTCTCTGACGTGCTCTCAGTCAAGCTCGTGCAATTTCTAGTTCTGTGGTCATTCAATATGTTGTTTTGTGAAAGTTTTTATGCCATTAGAGGCTGTCCTTGCTTATGAAAGACTTGTTCTGTTCTGATTTTAGAATACAACTCTGTTGTTATACTCTCTAAATTTTGTGTTTATTAGTGTTGTGAGTTCTACCATTTTTCCCCAGATCAGTGGCCGCCTGCAAGTAGAGGTATAGTCAGTACCTTCCTGTGGTCTGAAAGTGGATAGCATATTAATCTGAGGTCCCAACAGCCTAATAAGCTCTTTTCATTTTTGCCACCTGCAGCACGAGCACTGTGTCGGTCAGTGCAGGTGTGGAGGCTCACTCTCTGCACCAACTACTCTCGTCCTGCCAAAGGCATCTCCTACTCTGTAAAAGACCAGACCTAATGTGAATGCAGTCATATGGACTTAGGTACAACCACTGTGCAGCAGTCTATGAGTGTGACCATTAATGAACTGTCAGATCGCACAAACGGCCACTGCTAAAATGTGGCTGAGAGACCGCTAGATCACACAGTTGCTGATCACGTAGTGCAACATGGTGTGCTCAACTTAAAGAACTACTTTGCAGCCTGTGCTGTCCGGGTTCCCACTGAAAATTGCACAGGTGCCAGCCATCCACACAATGTATCCTCCATTCTCATACCCCCTCTAGCCTAGACCTTCACTAGTTCCTGACCCCACCTGCCTGTATCCCTTCCCTGCTTGATCCTGCATCACACCTGCATATTCCTTTCCCCTTCTCCGCTTCTATACTCTCCTATCTTCTCCCCTGGCACAGCTTCTGAATTCTGCACCTGGTGGCTCAATTTCCCATCCCTGCCACATCCCCACACACTCCCAGAGGTGCCACTACAGCCTAAACCTACCCTGCTACACCTCCCACTCCCCACCTAATGCCTCCTCTGGGACCTCACTACCTACCCTCACCAAGATCGGCACAAGCCTCGGTCAGATTCCAATGCCAGAACACAGCAGTGACTGTGCATGTGAGAGTCATGAGAGTATGGAAATACATTTCTGTGTCTGATAGATTGTTATAGAATAAGATAGTAAATGTGACATTTGTTAACACAGATTTGTCAATATAAGAACCATGTCATTAAGAATAATGGTCACGATGAGAAATACAAATACCTTATTTCTAACCTTGGGAAAAGTTAACCAGTCTCTCAGCTGTCACTAAGAGAGCATATCCTAGAGGTAGATAATATAAATAAATATTTAAATGGCTGAAAATGCATATAGTATTGCCAGAGAAATTCATTCGAAAGAACAATGAGGCATTTTAACTAAGTAACAAGATTGTGCATCTTCTACTGTGCAACATGTGCATGGGATGGGGGCTGGTGTTAAAATGCAGTTGACAAAGAATGAAAAAATGCACAAATGAGCTAGTCAAAACTGAAGGCAATAGTGATCATTTTCTCAATATTGGGGTTGTTATGATGACTGAATGAGTGCCTGACAATCAAACAGTTAATCATAATTATTACAAAGAAGTCCTAATCAAACTGAGGGAAAGAGTGAGGAAGAAAAGACCAGATTTGTGGAGGAAGATGCTCGGATTCTGCAGCAGGACAGCGCCTCAGCCCACAATGCCACGATGTGCAAAAGGTTTAGCAGACAAGCACATTCCTGTACTCGAACATCCTCTGTATTCACCAGATCTGGCTCTCTGTGACTGTTACCTGTTCCCTAAATTGAAAGTGCATTGATGAAGTGAACACATTTTCAGTTTGTTGAAGTGGTAAAACCAGAAACAGCCACACTGTTGAACAGGGTGACAATGGATGACGTGCAGCATTCCTTTTAACAACTGATGACACAAATGCAGTGGTGTTTAGATAGGCGAGGGGAGTATGCTGAAGGGGATAAAAGTTAGTTGTAATTTTGTAATAAATCGTATTTCTGACACTGGTATTGTTATTTACTTGCCACACCTTGTATAAAATTATGCTCACCATAGCTACCTTCAGCAGACAACAGGCAGACAGCACTGTCCTGTCTTTCAGAACTGTCAGCTCCTTCTGAGCTGTATTCAAAATTATTCATCAGGGTAAGTACCGGTAAGCTAATTCTGTGCTTAATTTTACAGTTTTTGATAATTCATTTTTTTCATAATGGAATTTTGTATTACAAAGGCACTTGTAATAATAAAAGGGAAGCTGCCAATGGATGTGAACAATCCATTTCACAAATATACGACAAGATAAGTTTCTATTTTAGATACTTATGAAACCTATTCTTGAAGATTATGCCAAAGCATAGATTTTAAGTACTGCAACTCTTTAAGTAAGTGTGGAATCAAAGAATACAACAAACTGTTCCATGACTATAGTAGTTTGTTTTCACATGTATTGACTGCAAATCTCCCTTATTTACACAATTATTTTTTGACAAGGATAAGATAGAATATTTAAACTTGGTGTAATGTGTCAATTAAAAAAAAGTGCAATGATACTTTGAAGTATTGGGGAAAAATTTGGGGCAGAACTACTGTAAGAGACATAAATAGTTAACTTACAATTATTTACCTGCTTTAAATGATATCTGTTTTGTACTTTCAGAGGTTATTTTTATTCTGACATAGCAACAGTGCCACATGAGCAAACAAAATATATCGGCTTCCCTGCTTTGTTACCAAAATAGTTTTCAAAAATACTAGGCTGTATAATCATTTTAGAATTCAGTGTATAGTCAGAACATCACAATTCCTAATACAGTAAGCATTATTTCAAAAAGAAAATTTTAGATAGCAAAATCAACCCATACGTAAGGAAATGAAACAATGCATACTACAAGAACTTTTAAATGACAGTTGATATACATTATATATACTGGTTGATTCTGATACCTAGGCAGTAAAATAACTCATGATGTATGGACCAAGGAGGACATAAAAAGCAGACTAACGCTGGCATTAAGGACATTTCTGGCCAAGAGAAGTCTACTAGTATCAAACATAGGTCATAATTTGAGGAAGAAATTTCTGAAAATGTATGTTTTGAACACAGCATCATGCGATAGTGAAACATGGACTGTGGGAAAACTAGAACAGAAGCAAATAGAAGTATTTGAGATGTGGTGCTACAGAAGAATGTTAAAATTATGAGGACTGATAAGGTAAGAAATGAGGAGGTTCTCTGTAGAATCAGTGAGGAAAGAAATATATGGAAAACACTGACAAGAAGAAGGGACAGGATGATAGGACTCCTGTTAAGATATTAAGGAATATCTTCCATGGTACTAAATGAAGCTGCAGAGGTAAAAACTTTAGAGGAAGATAGTGATTATGTTATATTCAGTAAATAATTGAATATGTAGGTTGCATGTGTTACTCCGAGATGAAAAGGTTTCCACAGGGAAGGAATTTATGGCTGGTTGCATCAAATAACCTGAAGGCTGATGACTCAAAAAAATAACTATTAACTGACATTCTATCTTATATTTTATGATTTCATGAATGTAAGTTTTCCTATGGTTCTTACAATAGTTACCGTGGATATATATATATATATATATATATATATATATATATATATATATATATATATATATATATAATGGAAGGAAACATTCCACGTGGGAAAAATTATATATAAATACAAAGATGAGGTGACTTACCGAACAAAAACGCTGGCAGGTCGATAGACACACAAACAAACACAAACATACACACAAAATTCAAGCTTTCGCAACAAGTTGTTGCCTCATCAGGAAAGAGGGAAGGAGAGGGGAAGACGAAAGGAAGTGGGTTTTAAAGGAGAGGGTAAGGAGTCATTCCAATCCCGGGAGCGGAAAGACTTACCTTAGGGGGAAAAAAGGACAGGTATACACTCGCACACACGCACATATCCATCCACACATACAGACACAAGCAGACATATGTCTGCTTGTGTCTGTATGTGTGGATGGATATGTGCGTGTGTGCGAGTGTATACCTGTCCTTTTTTCCCCCTAAGGTAAGTCTTTCCGCTTCCGGGATTGGAATGACTCCTTACCCTCTCCTTTAAAACCCACTTCCTTTCGTCTTCCCCTCTCCTTCCCTCTTTCCTGATGAGGCAACAACTTGTTGCGAAAGCTTGAATTTTGTGTGTATGTTTGTGTTTGTTTGTGTGTCTATCGACCTGCCAGCGTTTTTGTTCGGTAAGTCACCTCATCTTTGTATATATATATATATATATATATATATATATATATATATATATATATATATACACACACACATTCTATTAAGGAGCACTATCTGAAGGGAAAAGGCCATAGTCATCACATTTTATATCCCCAATTAAAGTACAAATTCCACCCAACACAGTGAGTGGACTCACCCTTGGAGGAGTGTGAGGACAGTCTTTCTCCAGTAGGATGGTGTCTAATATTGTAGTGTTCTGTTGAAACCATATTTACAGTGCAGACCATTGTCTTTCAAAAGGCCTGTTCTACCAGCTACTAACATATGCAATATGATTTTCTTACCAGTTCTTCCTTATTTGTTCCTAGGAATGTTTTTACTTGGAAGTCAGCCATCAAATTGGAAAAGAAGTTAGAGAGAATTTTCAGTGCAAAGGTAGCAGCCAAGTACGGAATCAACTGCCACTGCTGTAAATTATAAGAAAAAAGATTATTTTGCAGGAAACTGGCATTCTTCCACAGTCAAGTATCATGAGAACGCAGGACATGATAGGAAACTAATAAATGAATCACTAAAAAAAAAAATATAGTCTCAAGCTGTACAATTATTACATAAATTAGGTTAAAATGTTTTTTTAGAAACTTTACAAACTGATAATCCAATATGACATTTACAAATTACTTTTTAGACTAAGTGTATATGACATGACTTTCTTTCATGCATTTGTAATCACTTTAGCTGTCCCATACATCATTTTAATGTAAGGCTCAAACAATGGAAAATCCAAGATGGAATGTAACAGTTGTTAATGTAAGGATCAGTTGCACTTTTGGAACAGAGTTAAATAACTTATAAAATAAATAATTTAGGAGTAAAGGAAGCCATTAAGTGACAGTAGAAGTATTGATCGTTGACACACCCACAATCAAATCCCTTGTCTGGTCCAAGATCATTGATTATATATTAACGATCTGCTCAAGAAACCCAAGCCTCATTCATCCACAACCTCAATACCTTCTCTCCTATCTGCTTCACCTGGTCCCCCCCCCCCCCCCCCCCCCCCCCCCCGCAAACTAACATACCACCTCTGTGGTCATTGATCTCCAATTTTCTGATGGCTCCAGTCATACATCCTTGCATATTCAGCCAACTAAACACAAATAGTACCTGCATTTTGATAGACGTCACCCCTTCCATGTCATAATATCACCCCCATATACCCTGGCCACGTGCGGATGGCATATCTGCAATTCCCTGTTGAAAGTTTCACAAAGACCTTCACAGACAGACAGTACACTCCATATCTAGTCGGCAAACAGATTTCCCTCACTAGTATCCTCATTCATCTCTATTCCTCCCACCAACTCCAAGAATGAGCTGCAAAGGACAGCCCCCCTGGTCACCCAGTATCAGCCCACACTGGACTAACTGAACCATATCTTTCACTATGATTTTGCTTATCCATCACCATGCCTGAAAATAGGGGCATCCCACCCACAATCATTCCCATGCTTTGTAGAGTGGTATTCCTTTGACAACCCCACCTCCATAGCATCCCAGCCTGTCCCTATGCCACTCCTACTCCCCCTCCGAAGAATTTTTGTACAGTATTTTATGTGCTCAAGACCACCAACTAGCTGTCCACAGGAAAGAATGGCTGCTGCCAAGCCTTGACCAAGAAGAAAGTCTACCACCCAATGGCACAACATATTGCTTACAACACACTCCAGTTCAATTGCTGCTTCGCAAGCCAAGCCGTCTGAATCCTTCCCTCATACCCCACCTTTTCTGAACTATACAGGTGGGAGTTATCCTTGCAACACATCCTTTGCTACCATAATCCTCCTGATCTCATTCTCTGCTAACCCACTGTTGCCAAACTCTGTATTCCACAGTTTCCTCTTCTTCTGCCCTGTCACCCCCTCCCAATCCACACCTCCACTTCACCTTCATCTTGTGCCAAACATCACTGGTTCTGGTGTCTATGTATCGCATACCTAGCCCATGCTCCAGCCATGTCTTCCTCCCACATTCCTAGCCTGCACACAGGTTGCCTCCCTTTTAACTGCTAGCTACCTGTCTGCAACACCTCCTCCTGCTTCCTGCCTCTTTCTCCCATTATCCACCCCACTCGAGCCAATCCTCACCCCAGCCAACCTGCTGAACAGCACATCCAATATTGTGTGTCTAACTGGCACAGTGTATGTGCACACGTGTGTGTGTGTGTGTGTGTGTGTGTGTGTGTGTGTGTGTGTGTGCGTGTGCGCTCTTGCATGTGCATGCTCACATGCATGCTTGTTGGTGATTCAACAGTTTTTCAGTGAGTGGTCTCCTTTACTCTTAAATTATTTACATTCTGCCAGAACTTTCCATACTATATCTACAAAATAAATGTTCACTTGAAAGCTTAAAAAATTAAATAATAAATATCAAATTGTTAAATAATAAATATTTCAATTGTTACCAACAGAGGAGACAACTTTTGTAAATATTTGAAGAAAGGTGTTATACATCTTTTTTTTATTCACTTCTGCCAGTGTGTAATGGGTCTTCTATCTATGGGGGCACTGAGGATAGAATATCTCCTAACAGAATTACAAGTATCAAAACAAAAGATGGATCAGAAAAGAGATATAATTCTTAATTGTATTATAAGTAAAATTCACTTGAGAAAAGTGTAAAAGCAGACAGAATGAACTAATATAATAGTTCAGAAGCAGTTAATGTAACCACAATTACTGTCATCTAATATGACACCTAGTCATCATAAATTAGGTGGTATTGTTTTCTTCTCAGTCTTATTGAATATGAGCATCACCACTGGCTAGTTTTATTTATTTATTTTACTGCAAGTTCTACTGATTCCATTAGCATTATAATTGATAGCGTATGGATGAGCCAGTGTTTTCACAGTATTTACTATCATAAACTTTTTATAAAATGTACAATAATTGATACAGTAGGGTACAATACAGGAGATTCATGATTGAACTGAGTTCAGCTAGTGTTACACCATAATACAATAAAATAAATAAGGTAAATAATACAGCAAGGTATCAAAAATACTATTTACACATACACTACAAGACGCTTATATCAGTTGTTGTTGTTGTTGTGGTCTTCAGTCCTGAGACTGGTTTGATGCAGCTCTCCATGCTACTCTATCCTGTGCAAGCTTCTTCATCTCCCAGTACCTACTGCAACCTACATCCTTCTGAATCTGCTTAGTGTATTCATCTCTTGGTCTCCCTCTACGATTTTGACCCTCCACGCTGCCCTCCAATGCTAAATTTGTGATCTCTTGATGCCTCAAAACATGTCCTACCAACCGATCCCTTCTTCTAGTCAAGTTGTGCCACAAACTTCTCTTCTCCCCAATCCTATTCAATACCTCCTCATTAGTTACGTGATCTACCCACCTTATCTTCAGCATTCTTCTGTAGCACCACATTTCGAAAGCTTCTATTCTCTTCTTGTCCAAACTGGTTATCGTTCATGTTTCACTTCCATACATGGCTACACTCCATACAAATACTTTCAGAAACGACTTCCTGACACTTAAATCTATACTCGATGTTGACAAATTTCTCTTCTTCAGAAACGATTTCCTTGCCATTGCCAGTCTACATTTTATATCCTCTCTACTTCGACCATCATCAGTTATTTTACTCCATAAATAGCAAAACTCCTTTACTACTTTAAGTGTCTCATTTCCTAATCTAATCCCCTCAGCATCACCCGATTTAATTTGACTACATTCCATTATCCTCGTTTTGCTTTTGTTGATGTTCCTCTTATATACTCCTTTCAAGACACTGTCCATTCCGTTCAACTGCTCTTCCAAGTCCTTTGCTGTCTCTGACAGAATCACAATGTCATTGGCGAACCTCAAAGTTTTTACTTCTTCTCCATGAATTTTAATACCTACTCCGAATTTTTCTTTTGTTTCCTTTACTGCTTGTTCAATATACAGATTGAATAACATCGGGGAGAGGCTACAACACTGTCTCACTCCTTTCCCAACCCTTTCATGCCCCTCGACTCTTATAACTGCCATCTGGTTTCTGTACAAATTGTAAAGAGCCTTTCGCTCCCTGTATTTTACCCCTGCCACCTTCAGAATTTGAAAGAGAGTATTCCAGTTAACGTTGTCAAAAGCTTTCTCTAAGTCTACAAATGCTAGAAACGTAGGTTTGCCTTTTCTTAATCTTTCTTCTAAGATAAGTCGTAAGGTCAGTATTGCCTCACGTGTTCCAACATTTCTATGGAATCCAAACTGATCTTCCCCGAGGTCCACTTCTACCAGTTTTTCCATTCGTCTGTAAAGAATTCGCATTAGTATTTTGCAGCTGTGATTTATTAAACTGATAGTTCGGTAATTTTCACATCTGTCAATACCTGCTTTCTTTGGGATTGGAATTATTATATTCTTCTTGAAGTCTGTGGGTATTTCGCCTGTCTCATACATCTTGCTCACCAGATGGTAGAGTTTTGTCATGACTGGCTCTCCCAAGGCCATCAGTATTTCTAATGGAATGTTGTCTACTCCCGGGGCCTTGTTTCGACTCAGGTCTTTCAGTGCTCTGTCAAACTCTTCACGCAGTATCTTATCTCCCATTTCATCTTCATCTACATACTCTTCCATTTCCATAATATTGTCCTCAAGTACATCGCCCTTGTATAAACCCTTTATATACTCCTTCCGCCTTTCTGCCTTCCCTTCTTTGCTTAGAACTGGGTTTCCATCTGAGCTCTTGATATTCATACAAGTCGTTCTCTTCTCTCCAAAGGTCTCTTTAATTTTCCTGTAGGCAGTATCTATCTTACCCCTAGTGAGACAAGCCTCTACATCCTTACATTTGTCCTCTAGCCATCCCTGTTTAGCCATTTTGCACTTCCTGTTGATCTCATTTTTGAGACGTTTGTATTCCTTTTTGCCTGCTTCATTCACTGCATTTTTATATTTTCTCCTTTCATCAATTAAATTCAATATTTCTTCTGTTACCCAAGGATTTCTATTAGCCCTCGTCTTTTTACCTACTTGATCCTCTGCTGCCTTCACTACTTCAACCCTCAAAGCTACCCATTCTTCTTCTACTGTATTTCTTTTCCCCATTCCTGTCAATTGTTCCCTTACGCTCTCCCTGAAACTCTGTACAACCTCTGGTTTAGTCAGTTTATCCAGGTCCCATCTCCTTAAATTCCCGCCTTTTTGCAGTTTCTTCAGTTTCAATCTGCAGTTCATAACCAATAGATTGTGGTCAGAATCCACATCTGCCCCTGGAAATGTCTTACAATTTAAAACCTGGTTCCTAAATCTCTGTCTTACCATTCTGTAATCTATCTGGTACCTTTTAGTATCTCCAGGATTCTTCCAGGTATGCAACCTTCTTTCATGATTCTTGAACCAAGTGTTAGCTACGATTAAGTTATGCTCTGTGCAAAATTCTACAAGGCGGCTTCCTCTTTCATTTCTTCCCCCCAATCCATGTTCACCTACTATGTTTCCTTCTCTCCCTTTTCCTACTGACGAATTCCAGTCACCCATGACTATTAAATTTTCGTCTCCCTTCACTACCTGAATAATTTCTTTTATCTCGTCATACATTTCATCAATTTCTTCATCATCTGCAGAGCTAGTTGGCATATAAACTTGTACTACTGTAGTAGGCATGGGCTTTGTGTCTATCTTGGCCACAATAATGCGTTCACTATGCTGTTTGTAGTAGCTAACGTGCACTCCTATTTTCTTATTCATTATTAAACCTACTCCTGCATTACCCCTATTTGATTTTGTATTTATAACCCTGTAATCACCTGACCAAAAGTCTTGTTCCTCCTGCCACCGAACTTCACTAATTCCCACTATATCTAACTTTAACCTATCCATTTCCCTTTTTAAATATTATCAGTAAAATCCTCATACCTGAAAATACATTTGACATCTTTAATGACAAAAAGTAATTTATATTTATGCTTATAGCAATGAATCATCCCAGTTATACAATAAAACGATACATATGCAAACTTATTTACACTAACTGAGTAAAATGAATTCTGCACAATGTGTGCTTTATTCATCTCAAAACAAATACTACAACATATAAATATACATTCTTTGCATCTTGGACCCCACATTTCCCTTCATTATCAAACTGGCAATTCCTTTGTGTCTCAAAACTGTCCAGTTATCTGATCCATTATTTTAGTCAAGATGTGCCATAAATTTATTCTTATACCAATTCAGTTCAATCCTTTTTCTTTAGTTACTCAATCCATCCATTTAATCCTCAGCATTCTTCCACAACATCACATATCAAAAGCTTCTGTTCTCTTCCTATCTGAACTGTTCATCATCCATGTTTCACTTTTGTTCAAGGATACACTCCAGACAAATATCTTCAGAATGTAATCAATCTGAACAAAGAGCACATTATGAGGAATGCCTGGCTAGATGAAGAAGAATTAAAGTAGCTAGGATGAATATAAACAACCTTATATACACAGATGATACTATACTGTTGGCATAAAGTGAAGAAAAGTTAGAGACTCTCTTGTTGAAGATAAAAGAAGAAAGTGAAAATCTGATATTAGGCTGAATGTTAAGAAAATGAAAATTATGGCAACTGCACCTATCATTTCATGGCATATTGGAGCAGAAACAATCTTCACTTATCTCAGTTCCCAGATTTCTGGTGATGGTGACTATAGCCTCAAAAACAGGAGATGCTTGCTGCATGGTAGAAAGGCAGTATCAAACCTTGTGAGGTTAGGAATATTCCAAGATCTACAGCGTCAAGAGTGTGGTGAGAATTTCAGGCATTACCTCTCACCATTGGCAACACAGTGGCCAACGGCTTTCACTTAACAACCGAGAGCAGCGGTGTTTATGGAGTTGTCTGTGCTAATAGACAAGCAACACTGCATGAAATAAGTGCAGAAATTAATGTGGGACATATGATGAATGTATATGTTAGGACAGTGCAGTGAAATTTGGCATTAATGGGTGATGGCAGCAGATGACAGATGTGAGAGCGTTTCACAACAGCATATCACTGCCTGCAATGCCTCTCCTGGGACCCTAAATTAATGCAGAACCATGTCCTGGTCAGATGAGTCCCGATTTCAGTTGGTAAGAGCTGATGGTAGGGTTTGAGTGTGGTGCAGACCCTACAAATCCATGGACCCATGCAGAAATTCATGGATTTCATGTTCCCAAACAACGATGTCATGTCACTGGGCCACAATTGTTCATAATTGGTTTGAAGAACATTCTGGAGAATTTGAGCCAATGATTTGGCCACCCAGATCACCCAACTTGTATCCCATTGAACACTTGTGGAAAAAATCAAGAGGACAGTTTGTGCACATCTTCCTGCACCAGCAATACTTTTGCCATTATGGATAGCTATGTAGGTAGCATGGATCAAAATTTCTACAGGGAATTTCCAATAACCTGAATCCATGACACATTGGGTTGCTGCACTACACTGAGCAAAAGTTGGTCCAACATGATATTATGAGGTATCTCATGACTTTTGTTTCCTCAGCATAAATGTGTGATCACAATTGCAACACCAACAAAGCAATTTCACCCTGACATATCATAAGATCTTTTTATCATGAGTATCTAGCCCTTAGTTAACTCTAATTTTTGACCTGGGAGGTTCAGGATGTACTTTAGAAGCAAGCAATGAAAGTTGACAAACAACAACGCAACAATGTTGCTAATGAAGCTTTATAAAGGAATATATTAGCCTACTAATACAGGCACTAAAACATATATGCTGAAAGTGGACAAGTGCATTGAAAATATCCATTCCACCATAAAATAATGGCATTGTTTTGCACATATGAAGTAGTAGTAAACAGCAGTTCTTCATAGTGATACCTAATAACTCACCTGATAGTGACCCTCTAACAAAGTGAGTGAGCTGCCAGCCTGTGAGGTGTGCACTGCAGCATATCGAATGGCAACAGGGATTGCTCTCTCAAGGTACGACACGGCGATTGACAACACGCTTACTCGACCAGCAGATAATGTTCCGAGGGAAGCTCCTAGAATTATAGTTTTAGTATTACTTATTAATATTAAGAGTTCCAGTTTTCACCTAAATGTCATTTATTGCCTTAAAAGTAATGATTACTTCATTGCTATTTACATGTGATACAAACCTAGTCTCTTGTTAGGGTCCTTAAATTGGCTGACATAATTTCCTTCCGGAGTCACATCTCCGGTCTTATTTAGAAGGTTCTCACGAGGTATTCTGTATCTATTGAATAACACAAAACCATTGTCAATTCCATTCAGTCCAACCTTTTCTCCCATGTCACCAACAATAACACCAGGAAAAGGCTGAAGAGTTGCTGGATTTCTTAAGGGAACAACAAATGCGTGTAGCCCGTGGTCTGTTTTATCCGGTGTAATGAGTCTTGCATATATAACAGCATGTGTGGCACTTTTCCCTGCAGAACAAAGTGATAGATTGCTTTTTTATAAAGGTTCAATGTTTTTCCATACTCAAAACATAAAGAAGAATTTACCATGATCTAAAATCTATAAATACATAATTATGTTCAATGAAATTAACCAAATTTATAAGAGATAAAGAGCTGTAACAGTAAAACAAAAAAACAAATGACAGCTCTTGCACTTTCATTATCAGATATTGCTTCACCAGAAGGACAAGTTAAAATAGGAAAAGATTTCTAACTAGAGTGCTTAAACTAATTTTCGCCATTTTTACTTCTACAGTTCTGCCTTTCCCTCCTAAAACCTAAGCCACGAGCCTTGACAGCTTTCGATGCACCACCATTTGCCTATTATACTGCAACTGGCCCTACTTCAGCAGTTAGACAGTCTTCCATAGCCCTTTTTCTGTTTCTCCCTCTGAATTTTGAAAGTCAGTGAAATGTCGCTTGATATCTTCTATAAAAATGTAACTAAATCAAATTGTGTTGATGATATTTTTATAATAAATGTGTGTATGGAAGGAAAAGGAAAAAATGTCTTGTTTGACACAGTTGGTAAGGGCTTTTTTTAGTTGGCAAGAAACAACATGGTGTGACAACAGCTACAATCCAAGAGAATGCTACAGTGTATGCAGAATGCAATATGATGAATCAAAACTCTACACTGGCCACTCTACTGACTCAGTACAAAAACTAGGTACAGGTCTGATCTTAAAAGTACCTGTCTTCAGCCTAGTACTGTCATGGTGAGTAGCACCCAAGTCTTTAGATATGATAACCCTGGTGACTCACACATTACAAATGCTTATACACTGAGGTGATGAAGTCAGAGCAGCAAAATGCATGTATTCAGATGGTGGTAGCATTGTGTACACAAGGCAGAAAAGTGGAGCTTTATTTGTCCTCAGGTGATTCATGTGAAAAGGTTTCCAATGTGATTACAGCCACATGACTGGAGTTAACAGACTTTGAATGTGGAGTGGCAGTTGGGGCTAGATGCACGGGATATTCTATTTTGGAAATAATTAGGGAATTCAATATTCAGAGCTCATGGATTCGAGTGCATTTCAGGCATTACCTCTCACCATGGATAATGACAGCCTTTACTTAACAACTGAGAGGAGTGGCATTTGTGTAGAGTTGTCAGTGGTAACAGACAAGCAACATTGCATGAAATAAACACAGAAATCAATGTAGGATGTACGACAAACATATACATTAGGTCAGTGTATCAAAATTTGGACTATAGCAGCTGATGACTGACACAATTGCATTTTGCTAACAGTATGATATCACCTGCAGTGCCTCTCCTGCACTTGTGACCATATCGGTTGGAACCTAGATGACTGGAAAACTTTTGACTGGTCAGGTGAGTCCTGATTTTGGTTGTTAAGAGCTGATGGTGGGGTTCGACAGTGGTGTAGACCCCAAAAAGCTGTAGACCCATGTTAGCAACAAGGCACTGTCCAAGCTGGTGGTGGCTCCATAATGTTGTGTGCTGTGTTTGCATGGAATGGACAGGGCTCTCTGATCCAACTGAACCAATCATTGACTGAAAATGCTTGTGTCTGACCACTTGGAAATCATTTGCTGCCATTCATGGACAACAACATCATGTCATCAGACTAAAAATATTTGCAATTAGTTTGAAGAATATTGTGAACAGTTTGAGTGATGATATGGCCACGCAGATCACATGCCATGAATGTCATCGAATATTTATGGTACATAATTTAGAGGTCAGTTTGTGAACAAAATCCTTCACTGGCAATACTTTTGCAATTATGGATGGCTATGGAGGCAGCAAGAGTCAATATTTCTGCAGAGGGCTTCCAAGGATTTGCAGAGTCAATGTGAGTCTATCCCGTGACTTTCGTCACCTCTGTGTAAATTGTGAGATAGAATTGCTGGCCAGTACATGCTTTGAAGATGTGAACTGTGTGGCACTGCCGATAGATCCATTGCTAGCCATTCTACACATTTCACATCGTTAAAATAAGAACTGGTTGCAATTCCATCTCATTTTCTCAACAAAGCTTCCTTCAACACAACTACACTTATATGCCTAGGCAAATGTGATTACATGGCTTTACAGTAGCCAGGAAAGAAGGAATATCAGGGTTTAATATCCCATGGACACTGATTCAGTAGAGACAGTGCACAAGCTCGGACTGAGGAAAAGATGGGGAAGGAAGTTGGCTGTGTCCTTTTCAAAGGAACCATTGTGGCATTTGCTTTAAGTGATTTAGGGAAACCTAAATTTGGGCACATGGACAGGCATCCAAACCACAGTCCTCATTGCAAGTCCAGTATACTGACTACTGTATGTCTTCCCCTCATAGGTCCCTATAGGTCTTGGCATGTATACTGGGTGGTTATAATTAAACTTTCCCTATTTAACATGTTATCATGTGGAAACTAATTACCATATGAGTACCAAACTTCGTAGCATTACTGGGGAAGAGGAATAACACAGATCAATTCATCTGAAACACTTTCAGTGTGCTACCACAGTACATCACACCAGTACATACCAGTACCAGTACCGCTACATAAGATGCTCTATATGGCGCCAACCGCATGACCGCCACGGTCACAGGTTCGAATTCTGCCTCGGGCATGGATGTGTGTGATGTCCTTAGGTTAGTTAGGTTTAAGTAGTTCTAGGAGACTGATGACCTCAGATTTTAAGTCCCATAGTGCTTAGAGCCATTTGAACCATTTGAATATGCCATCCAGCAGTGTGCTCAAGAGTCTGAAAGTGCAGGATGCACAACTAAGCATGTCCTTAGGTCTGTTGGCTACCTCTCTTGATGTGCTGTGTTTCAGATCAGCATATGTGTGAATGTTTCTCTGGTAAACTTTTTCCACCTCAGTGTAAATTATGAGATAGAATTGCTGGCCAGTACTTACAAAGGGCATTCAAAAAGTTTTGCACAGACATCTCTAATTTTTTATTTTTTGCAGGAGGAGAATGAAAATTTTTGTGAACATGCTTAAGTTGGTATATAAAAGTATTTTCTCTTATTTACAGGTGAGCCATAATGGACTGTGAAGTAGATGTCAGGTTGTGACAATGATTGGTGATGGAGTTCCTCTTCAAGGCCGGCGATGACTGCCACATCAATTCACAGGTAGTTGCTCCCTGCTTATGGGGAGTACACAGTGGATCACAGCAGTATCCAGAAGTTTAAAAATGGTTCAAATGGCTCTGAGCACTATCGGACTTAGCATCTAAGGTCATCAGTCCCCTAGAACTTAGAACTACTTAAACCTACCTAACCTAAGGACATCACACACATCCATGCCCGAGGCAGGATTCGAACCAGCGACCATAGCAGTCTCGCGGTTTCAGACTGTAGTGCCTAGAACTGCTCAGCCACCTCAGCCGGTGTATCCAACAGTGCTTGCAGAGGTTTAAAGAAGGTGGTTTCTCTCTACTGGACAATCCATGATGTGGTAGACCATCAATGGCAGTGAGTGATGTGAATAAGGAGACCATTGATCAAATCATCCAAAATGACAGATGTGTGACAACACTACAACTTGCTGACATGACTCGTTTGTCATCGGGTACTGTGGTATCATTGATACAGTCACTAGGGTACAGAAAAATATGTGCACATTGGGTGACCAGATTAATGATAAGAGAAATGAAAATGATGTGTGCAAGGGTAAATAATGGAAACAGTGTTTTGATGGTGTCATTACCCAGGATGAAAGACGGTTGTTTTTGTCCAAACCTGAGAACAAAATCCAATCCACAGAGTGGCGTCATCCGGGTTTCCCTTGGAAGAAGAAACTGAGACTTTCACAAACAGTAGGCCAAAAGGTTATGATGGCCTCCTTCTTCTGGGATCAGTATGGTGTCATTTTCATTGACTTTCTGGAACCTGGCTCCACAGTTCACCAGGACCATTACTGTTTGTCACTGGACAATCTGTGACATGCCATCAAGACCCACAGACCACAACTTCAGGGTCAACTCATCAGACAATACCTTGGCAATGCCAAACCCAATACAGCCCTTATGAAGCAGGAGAAAATCAGGAAAATGGGTTGGAAAATTGTTCCTCATCCTCTCTACAGTCTGGACTTGGCTCCATCTGATTTTTACCTCTTTGGTCGTCTGAAGGCCCACCTGTGTGGTAAAACATTTGATAGTGAGAAAGACCTTATTTCCTGCATCAAGTGATGGTGTAAAAGTCAGTCCCCAGAATTTTACCAAAGTTCATTTACATCATGGAAAGAACGTAGGGCCAGATGCATCACAGCTGATGGAGGCTCAATGTATAGCTAAAAGTTCCAAGTATTTTCACAAAAAATTTCATTCTCCTCCTGCAAAAAATAAAAAAAATTTGCGACAACTGAGCAAAAATTTTTGAATGCACTTTGTACCGTGAGGATGTGAACTGTGTGGTATTGCTAACAGACTTATTGCTGGCAGTTCTACGCTTTTCACATCCTTAAAATAATTACTGGCTGCAATTTCATCTCATTTTCTCAATGAAGCTTCCTTCAACACAACTATACTTATATGCCTAGGCAAATTTGATTAAATGGCTTTACAGTAGACACCACAACCAGAAATTGCAGTGAGTGAGATCAGGTGATCGTGCCGGTCAAGCATTTGGAAATGATCAGCAGAATATTTGATTGTTTCCAAATGTGTTTCAGAGAAGCAGGTGAACTTCACAAGTGATATGTGGTGGGGCTCTATCTTGCATGAAAATTGTTGAGTTCAATGCATTTCTCTCCTGTAGAGCAGGTATGACATGCTGACAAAGCATATAGCAGTAACACTGGCCAGTCACACTGCACGTCTCTGGTCTTTGAGTGCCAACCTGTTCAAAAAAGAATGGGCCAATGATGAACATAGCCCTGAAGCCACAGCATACGGTGACACATTTACCGTATGGAGAAACTTCATCCACAGTGAATGGAGATGAAGATCCCCATACTCAGCAGTTTTGCGCGTTCATCTAACCCATCAGAGAAAAATGAGCTTCATCTGTCCATAGGATGGATGAGGGCCAACACTCATCAACTTCAATCTTTGTGAAAAAGTGGAGAGCTAAGTCAATATGTTGCGTGTCCTGTTTTCAAGCTGCTGTAGGACATAGATCTTGTACAGATATCATTAGAGAATCGTTTGAAGCATCTTCCATACAGTGGACCATGGGATGTTCAATTGTCGTGACATAGCACGTACACTGTCTGATGATCTGGAATTGTGTGCAGCATTGTCTGCCATAGCAACAGTGATTTCTGACCACCCGTGGTGCATCCAGTTGTCAGCCACTTCTCGGAGTGACACCCAGTTCTCCAGTTGATACGAACTTCTTCAACATGCTCTGCACAGCAGGTGGAGAAAGAGGATTCTTCTGTAATATTTTCAGCCGGTGATACTCTTGAAGTACAGTTGCAGCATTACTGATGTTTTGAAACAGAGCTACTCCTTTTGTCCAAGCTCATGTTGACATGTCAACAAGTGCATTGCAACTGGTAAGGTATGTGACACTATGAAAGCAATGCCTGGTGGCTGTGATGTGTGGAAATCGTGCACCCATACTCTGGACATTAATGCTACTGAGTACAGTACTCATACAGCAATTAGTTTCTGTGTTATAATGTGTTAAATAGGGAAAGTTTAATTACAGCCACCTGGTTTAAATATGCATACATTCCTCTTGATTTGTAGCTGAATCTTTCCAAGGTATTTGAAACTTTCTTCAGTTTCACCTTCATCCCTCTAAAATATCCCAGGACACTCAGTTTCTCATCGAACAGGATGCAAAGAAACTTTTCAAGAGTTATTATTCTTTTAAGGCCAAAACAAGAACAAAGAATGCACTGAGCTGCAGCGTATTGCACTTCTCCTGTGCGTTTTATGCACTACATTGGTCATGGAGTGGTTTCTCTGGAGGTGGAGCTTTAGCATCATTTCAGTCAAAGACTCTGAGTAGATCGAGTTGGATCATGGACTGTGAAATCTCAAGGAGCTGGCCTTCGTGATTCCATGATAGAGTTAGTTTACTGAATGCGCCATATATAAGGTTGAGCCATACATCTCACAGTAGCCACTTTTTAATATACTAAAAATCATGATAATCTGTTTTGACTTTGGCATATAGACACTATGGTCTCATAAAATATCAAACAGAATGTTATAGTAATCTTTTTAACCTGCAAGCTGCAGGTATCAAATCCATTTCTTCAAATAAGACTATATGTTTTTTTGTTTCCAAAACAGGAGTTATAGATGAGTTCTGCAACTTTTTATACATCCTTCATGAGGTAGGGGATTCTCACCTGATTCTTCATTGCTAAAAGTCATAGTAGACCTGAAAAACATACACAAACTAACAACACTATGGCATCAAAACCTATATATACGAAAGCCTGTGTCCTAACTGACTGACTCATCATTGACCAGTCCAAACCACTCAGGGCAGAAACTTTAAATTTGGAGAGGGTGTTGATCTTATATTGTATGCATTGTTAAAGAAGGGACTTTTTGAAATTCCAGCCTAAGGGATTGAAGTAAGGCATGAATCGTTGTTTGAATATCTGTTCCTATTAATGATGGAATGTACCAATATTGCCATAGAAGAAGCTGAGTAGCACCATGGTGTAGCATTTATGATAGAAAACTGTTGTATTCAGGGATGTGAGTTCAAAAGTCCATGAAGATGAACAACAAGATGTGGGTGCAGGATGACATAAGTCACCATCGCCGCAAGCTAGCCGCTGGAGAGGATGCTCCCCAACACACTGATCAAGATCTCCACCACTGTTTAGAAGCTCCAGCCAATCACCTAGCTGCTGCAACATGGAAAACTAAAGGGTGCAACCTTCCTGGAGGAGAGGCCGCCAAAGAAAAATTCTCCACCGTCGATCACTACAAAAATGATAGGAAACTACATCAATATCCTCATGGATGGCTGACCAGCCCAAGCTCTCGTGGACTCTAGAGCATCATATTCAGTCATTTCAGAGAAGTACCATCACCAGTTGACAACAAAACATCTCTGCCGAAAGTGGCTAATGGAAAATATGTAAAATGCACAGGAAGATGTGTCATTCATGTGGATATAAGCGGCCATACACAGCCCTTAGAATTCATCATTTGACAAGAGTGTAGTCAGGACATCATTTTTGGATGGGACTATTTGAAAGCTTCTCAGGCATTTATAGATTGTAGTCACTCGAAGATGATGCTAGACAGGATGAGATACTGTGGACAGGAAGATGTACATCTGAGTGTGTAGTGATGTGTGCTGGATGAAGTGATCATTCATGCAGTCAGCACTAGAAAGGTAACTGTCGTGTGTCATGCCATGCATCAACCCATGCATCTTGTAGTGGAATGTAGGAGAAGCATACCACTGAAGAATAACTTGGTCATCCCATCCTCTGTCATCTTGTTTAAGAATGGATTCAGTGAATCGCGGATAGTTAACTGTCGCTGAGAACTGCAGATCCTTCCAAGATGCATGTGCATAGCAAACGCTGAGCTGTTAATTGAAGAACAGCTGAGTGCCATAGAAACCTCCCATGCAGTCTGTGGGCAAAATTAGTGCTACTACTACAAGACAAGATCTAGCTTGATTATCGCCATATCTCAATAAGGAACAACAGAAGAAGCTACATGCATTTCTTCAGGAGCTCTCTGAATGCTTCAATGCATAAGTGAAGAGCAAATTAGACAAATCAATGGTGAGTCACCAGATTAGAACTGGAGACCATCAACCAATAAGCCAGAGAGCATACCATGTGTCAGCAATGGAATGATGAATTATTCGGAATGAGGTAGAGAAAATGCTGAAGAATGACACCATTCAGCCTTCGCAGAGCCCATGTTCATCACCAGTGGTTCTTGTCAGGAAGAAGGATGGCAGTTGGCACTTTTGTGTTGATTACAGCAAGCTTAATATGATAACTAAAAAGGACATTTACCCTCTTCCACGAATTGACGATACACTAGATTGTCTGAAGGGGGCTAAGTTTTCCTCAACCATGGACATGTACTCAGGATACTGGCAAATTGAAGTAGATGAGGCTGATCATGAGAAAACTGCATCCATCACCCCTGAGGACCTATCTGAGTTTAAGGTAATGCACCAGCAACTTTTGAACGGATGATGGCTAATCTTCTAAGGCACCTGAAGTGGACGATGTGTCTTTGTTATTTTGATGACACTATAGTGTTCTCAGAGACATTTGATGAACATATAAAAAGACTGAGGGCCGTTCTTACGTGTCTCCAACAAAGTGTACTGAAACTTAATCCAAGAAATCAAAATACTCGTACACCTTGTATCAAAAAAAATGTGTGCAGCCAGAAATGGTGAGATCTATAATGGAACTTCCTATTCCTAAAAGTATTAGAGATGTGAGAAGCTTCCTCAGATTATGTTCTTATTACCATCGTTTTATCAAACACTTTTGTATCAAAGCCATGCCACTCCAAGAGTTGTTAAAAGCTGATGCTAAATTTATCTGGGGTGGTGCTCAACAAGATTCTTTCAATGTGCTGGGAAAAGCTCTGATGACGGACCCCATACTTGGTCTGTATGATGAGAACCAACTACACACAGAAGCCAGTGGGTATGGGATCAGTGAACTTCTGGTGCAAATTTCAGATGGATAAGAGAAGGTTATAGCCTATGCTTCTAGGACACTTACAAAAGCTGAGAGAAACTACTCAGCTACAGAAAGAGAATGTCTTGCTGTGATCGGGGCCATGTGCAAATTTTGACAGTATCTCTATGGAAGGCCATTCACAGTTGTTACAGACTATCATTCACTTTGTTGGCTGACAGATCTTAAGGATGCAACAGGACAACTCGCCAGGTGGGCACTACATCTTCAAGAGTATGACATTACCATAGTGAACATAAGTGGAAGAATACACCAAGATGCCGATTGTCTCTCAAGAAACCCCGTGCAAGACCATCAAGACTTTGATGAATATAGAGACTGTCTTGCTGCACTCCAGGATCTCTCTGCTGAGCAGAAGAAGGACTCCAAGATATCTCAAATTATGCTTGCCTTAAATTGGTCAGAGGATGTGAAAGGACAATTTAAGGTAGTTAATGGATTACTTTGCAAGAAAAACTTTGATCCGTTTGGAAAGAGGTGGCTACCAGTGATACCTAAACACATGCACTTAGATGTTCTACAGAAATTCCATGACACACCTGAGACCAGTCATTTAGGATTTATTAACACATATGATAGAATCCCCAAGTAATTTTTCTGGCCAGGTTTATTTAGGAGTGTCCGTCACTATGTTTCGCACTGTCAAGGGTACCAGAGGAGAAAGGCAGTCCCTCAGAAACCACCTGTCTGACTCATACCAATTCCACCAGCTGAAATGCCTTTCCGGCGTGTTTGGATTGACCTCCTCGGACAATTTCCAATGTCTGCTAGTGGCAATAGATGGATTATTATTTGCACTGATTATCTGACATGCTATGCCATTACAAAAGCCGTGAAAACAGCCGAAGCACCCGAGGTAGCCAAATTCATAGTGGAAGAAATTGTATTAAAACATGGTGGCCCAAGATCATTAATTAGGGATCAAGGGAAAGTTTTTCAATTGAATCTTGTGACAGGGATAAACCGTCAGTGCAACATTACTCATCACATGATGACTGCCTAGCATCCGCAAACTAATGGGCTTACTGAACACGTTAATAAGACCTTGGCCAATATGCTATCAATGTTCATCAATGTTGAGCAGACCAACTAGGATGAGGTGCTACCTTTCATGACATTTGCCTACAACACCGCCAAACAAACACCACAGGATTTATGCCATTTTTCCTGGTGTATGGGTGTGAGGCAACTATGACAATGGACACTGTGTTTCCTTTACATCCTGATGACATGGATGATGACTACATCGACCAGGTGTTAACCAGAGCTGAGGAAGCTCAGCAGTTAGCTTGACTCCACATGCCGCAGGCTCAAGAAAACGATCGCCGAAGGTATGACACGAGCCACCACCCTGTTGTCTACCAGCCTGGTGACCTCGTCTGGATCTTCACTCCTCTTTGGACTGCTGGTCTCTCTGAGAAGCTCCTCAGGCGCTACTTTGGACCTTATAAGGTTGTAACACAGTTGTCTGATGTTACTTATGAAGTTGAAGATTTCGACTCCAACACAAAGCGATGAAAGTTTAGAGATACGGTCCACGACCTTTGAATGAAGCCCCACAAGGATCCTGAAACCCAGGCTGAATTCGAAGCTCCAGCAACAGGCAACAAGTGGAAAGGTGATGAAGAGTGTAGTGGCAAAAGAAGTTCTAAGAAGATCACCACCAGGGCGAGTATCAGTCATCAGGAGTCAGAATATGCAGGGCCAATGACTCATTCCCAGGCTAGGAGGTCGTAACATTGAGATGCTGTTCTCTTAAGGAGGGAGCAATGTCACAGAAGAGGCTGAGTAGCACTGTGCTATAGTGGTTATGATACTAAACTGTTGTATGGAGGGCCGTGAGTTCAAAACTCACCTGGACTGTACAATTTTAATTTCTATATTCAGTTTGAGTACATTCTAGAAGTATCCAAAAATATCAAGAATAATTATACTGGAATGTTCTGTAGCTGTATATATACTGTATGTGTTCTGGCCAGAGGAAGTTTGCTCCATGCTCTTGTATGTGCAAGTGCTGAATAAACCTTCGTTAAGTAAAGTTAGTGTTTATCTCTCATCTAATTACACCTTCTTCTACTGGCTGGTACCCCTTGTTGTCAGAACACTCAAGGCTCTTGGCTTTTCAGAATACAGAGTCACAGTCAACCTAATGAAGGCACATTTTGGTAAGGATAGGGTTAAACCCCTTGGGCACAAATATCACTTCAAAGCATACTTCCAGACCCTAAGAAGCTCAATGCTATCAGACACTGCCCTGTACTTCAAATAAGAAACAGTTGGAGTATCTTGGATGAGCACCTTTCTTCAGGAAATTTATACCACAGCAGCTTTTAAATAGTGATGGTCTATTGAATCTTCTATGGAAAAACCATCTCTGATTATGGACCAAACAAAGTCAAACTGATTTTGACAACTTTAAAGAAGCTCTTTTTAATGTCAACATTTTGTATAATCTTGACATGACCCAGGATTTTTGTCTGGGTACAGACACAGGCTCCCAAGGGATGGGTGCTTGTTTATTCCATGCCACTGATATGATTGGGGAGTTTAGTTTTGCTAGTAGGCCCTATCTGAAGCTGATCAAGCATATTCCATGACCAAATTGGAAACTCTTATGATAATATGGACATTCAAAATGTTTGAATATTAGCTGTGGGGAAAGCATGCCAAGATGTAATGTGAGCATCAGTCAGTGTCCTTACCTCTCACTTAATCAAAATGTAATTGCTGATGACTTGTCGAGGCTTCCACATGGTCTAGATGAATTCTTGGAATTTGTGGAGAACAATTCAGATATCAGGGTTTTGTTTGTGAAAGGTAAAACACAACAGCCATACTACATTAGGACATCTAAAAGCATGGAGCATGTCGAGCAGAAGGATTCCAGAGGCAATAGATAAGGTTAAAACTGCTGCAGAACAATGATGATAGTTTGAAAAAACAATTAATGATTTACCCAGGGGTATTGTATCAGCAGCATCATCCAGAGCAGAGTCAGTGGTGTGTTTATTTACCAGAAGAGCAAGTTATCAACTTTATATTACACACTCACAACGTTCAGGGACACTATGGTGTCTTCAAATGCCTTTTTAAGATAAGCAATTATTGTTACTATCCAAATTTAAGACAGAAATTTCTGCAGGTAATACAGAAATGTGGGGTATGTCAGAAGGCTAAGAATACTATTAAGTCAAAACTAATTGAACTACACACAATATTGCCTTAAAGACCCTTGGAGATAGTTTTCTTGAATGTGGCTGGACCATATTCACAAGGGAAAAGAGGTGTAAAATATGTTGTTGCTCTATACAATGTTTTTTTCCAATTATATAAATTTGAATGCTGTGTGGTCAATGACTGCAAACACCATCATCAGAAGAATTACAATGAATTATTTACCCAGAGCAGAAAAGCTGGATACACTGACGACAGACAACATGTTATACTTTACAGGAAACTGCTGGAAAGAGTTCATGAGAACTCACGTCGTCAAATATACAGGGTGATTTTATCCACTGTGTACAAACTAGGGATTGATTGATGAGAGGATATGGAACAAAAAAGGTCTAATGAACTTATGTCTGGAAAAGCATGGTTTCCATGCTAGAGACCATTTATTCAATCATACTTTGTTATAGAGACTGCAGTCTAATACGTGCTGTACCATACAGTCACAGTTACAGTATGCAGGGTTTCCTCCTAGAGGATGGTACTGTTCCTCGTATGTTATGCCCTAGCACCCTCTCTTGCCATAGTAATTGATAATGTTGTGTGCAATTCACTTCTCTTGCTGACTCACCTTGCAATGGATGTGATACAGTGTTGTACACAATGGTACTGTATTCAAATCGAGAGCTTGCTGACAAGGTGTTTACCAATGGAAAGGCAAATGGCAATGGGTGGTGAGCAGCAAGGTTGTATCAGGAGATCTATTCCATCCAACAGCAACCACAGCATTCAATGTTTGCAAAAGTGTTTAGCCATTTGTATGAGACAGGGTCATTTCAGGATGCAGGAAATCATGAAGGATGTATCCGAAGTGTTCAGACACCAGAATTGGAGGAAAATGTGATTAACACTGTGAAAGGTGACTGCTGTGTCAATACCAGGCAGTTGGTCTGCCAGTAAATGGTAAGCCAGACAACTGTTAAGAACATTCTCATGACGATAGCTACTACCTCTATCACTTACACTGTGTGCAGGGCTTACTAGTGACAGACTTGCAACATCAGCAGCAATTTGGTCACTGGTTTCTTCACCAGGCAACCATGATTCCAGGATTTGTGTCATCCATCCTATTCTCAGATGAGACCACCTTTTATGCAGAGTGGTATCTTCAAGTTTCATAACAGTTATCTGTAGGATAGTATGCAGGACCCCTTGATATGGTGACTGCAAATCATCAGCATCGGGGCAGCCAGCATGTGTGGGCCAGGAAAATTGGTGACCATATTTCTGAACCAGACTTCCTTCCACATTGCTTAACAGTCTGGAACTATTGGCATTTCTTGAACATTAATGACCAGACACATATCAATCATGTCTTCCCTGGTCGATGGATCTGATGATGGGGTCCAGTTGCATGTCTGCTTGTTCACCGGATCTTAACCTGTATGATTTCTGGTTGTGGGACCATCTCAAAAGTATTGTGTATACAGAACCCATTCCAGATGTGGAGACACTGGAGCTGTCTTTGACACCCGTTCAGATGCAGCCTGCCTGATGTGAACATGTAGGACAGAACACACTTGCATGTTGCATGGTACAGCGCATATTAGACCGCAGCCTCCGTAACAATGTATGATGGAATAAATGGTCTCTAGCATGGAAACCATACTTTTCTAGTCATAATTTCATTAGACTGTTTTTGTTCTATACCCTCTCATTGATCAATCATTAGAATTTGTACATGGTGGAAAAAATCACCCTACATTTTTGTCCCCATGTTTCACCAGAAGCAAGTCAAATAGGAAGGATATTTATGGAATTTAACAAGCAATGGAAAATCCAGGATGGAATGCAGCAATATTATGAAAAGGAAAGTTGCTATGCACCATATAGCAGAGATGTTGATTCACAGGTAGGCACAATGAAAAGACTGTCACAAATTAACTTTCGGACAGTATGACCTCCATCAAAAATAGATCTCAAACGTGCACACACACACACACACACACACACACACACACACACACACATATGACTGCAGTTGGTGCCAACTGAAACCACAGTGGCATGTGTTTGCATGACTCTGTGTGTGTGTGTGTGTGTGTGTGTGTGTGTGTGTGTGTGTGAGAGAGAGAGAGAGAGAGAGAGAGAGAGAGAGAGAGAGAGAGAGATCTATTTTTGATGAAAGCTGTACTAGCTGCAAGCTAATTTGTGATTGGCTTTTTATTGTGCCTATCTGCGACTCACCATCTCTGCTATATGGTGAGCAGCAAGTAAGGAATTTAACTTATTCATCTGGATTTACACCCCTCACAAACACAGAAGGTGGACTGAACATGTTATCCCATTCCAGCAAGTTTTTAACAATCTCCCACATAGCTCAACCTGTTTTACATCTTTGGAATTATTGTTTGACAAAAGACAAGTAGATGATTGGGAAAAACCTCTACCCAAGATCCCTAGGAAGAAAATACCACACAAGGAGAAAATATGTTGGGCAACAGTTAGCACTGAAGAAAAGGCGGAATACAGAAAACAATTGTATGATAAGAAATAATGACGCACTGTAAAGTACCGTGTAGGACAACAAGTACACCTCAGGACTCATCCAAAATTGACAAAGTGTCATAAGTTGAATTGCAATTGGCAACTGCTGTACACAGGGCCATTTGATATATCCAAAATCCCTCACCCAGGAGCTTATAAGTTTGTGTACTTAAACAGTGGAAATGAAAAAGGGCTCTATCCACATAAAGATTGTGCACTAAACAGAATTTGCCACTGATCAGCCACAGCTTGGAGCAATGTATAAAAGTATATATAAGAGATCACATACTATCCACTGGAATCTATTTATTATGAGTGATGTTTGAAATTGGGGAAAGATTTTATTTTGCCAATTTCATGTGTGTTGCCTTATTAGGTTGTAAGTTCTAGTTATGTAAGATTTTCATTGTATGTTTACAAGCCAAAAAAGCTCAGAAAACATTACTCTTGCCAAGCACAATAAATTATTCAATTTGACACTTTACTGTTTAAACACACATGTGATTGAGACACAGCACACGGAAGTGGCAAAGTGGAGTGAGGACAGAACTGCACATGTGTAGTAGCTAGATTTAAGGTTGACAACATCCACGGGTGCTCACAGCATACTGTATGTTGCTGTAGATTAGCAAAGAAATGCCAAGCAATCCACACTTAGTGAAAACTTTATGAGTTGTGTACTAAGGAAATAGTTTGGACAGGAAAAGAATAGAAGCTTTCAAAATGTGGTGCTACAGAAGAATACTGCAGATTAGATGGGTAGCTCACATAACTAATGAGGAGGTATTGAATAGAATTGGGAAGAAGAGGAGTTTGTGGCACAATTTGACGAGAAGAAGGGACTGGTTGGTAGGACATGCTCTGAAGCATCAAGGGATCACAAATTTAGCATTGGAGGGCAGCGTGGAGGGTAAAACTTGTAGAGGGAGACCAAGAGATGAATACACTAAGCAGATTCAGAAGGATGTAGGTTGCAGTAGGTACTGGGAGATGAAGAAACTTGCACAGGATAGGGTAGCATGGAGAGCTGCATCAAACCAGTCTAAGGACTGAAGACCACAATAACAACAACAATTAAGGAAATAAAATGTCAACACTATAGAACCAAACTAAGATAATTTTCAATAGCAGGACTCCAGGAAATGAGAAATACTACAGAAGAACCATTCAAATCAGTAGGCTACAGAATTTACAATGGGAAACCTGGAATAAGGGTTATGAAAGAATGTCCCTTATTTGGAACTGGGTTTATATTCAATGTGAAAATAATAGATTCGATTATTGATTTTCAAGCCATCTCCCCTAGAATTGCAACTTTGACTTTAAAAGCATCCAACAAAATTCATACCATCATTAATGCCCATGCCCCTACTAATGAGAAGAATTTTCTACCAAAGACTAAGAAAGAAGAGGAAACGTTTTGGGATCTCCTTGACCAAACAATAAACCAAGTAAATATTAACAATGTTAAGATACTGTTAGGGGACTTCAGTGCCCAACTTGGAAGAGAAAAGAAATACCGGGATATCATTCGGAATTGGGCCCCACGTAAACAAACATATAAGAATGGCCAAAGACTTGTTGAACTCTGTAGGGAATACAAACTGATCTCAAAGTCCACATACTTCAAAAGGAGGACAAACAAACTTAAAACTTCGAAACATCCTGATTGGAGAAAAGGAGAATGGCAGCTGGATCATGTATTTATGGACAAATTCTGCCACAGAGAAATCTACAATGTTAAAGTATTAAGAGGGGTAGATACAGGTTCAGATCATTACATTGTCAAAATCAAAATTAAGTTCACACCACTAAAAAAGAAACCACAGTGCAATAAAGGAAAGAGGAACTTTGATCCCACCCAATTAATTAGAAATGATAAATATAGAGAAGTCACACAAAACATAAAACTGACAGATAATTTAGAACTGGTTAAAATCTCAGGCAACAAGCAGAAAATTTAGCCCTATTGAACCCACATAAAAGACATGTCTGGTGGAACTCAGAATGTGACAAAATTCATGAAGAAAGACATCATGCATGGTTAAAATTTCAAACAGAAAACAGAAGAAAATGCAACCCACCTAACAAATATCAGGAAAAAGTTCACATACATTATCAGGCAAACCAAGAGACAATCATAGAAAGATCTGATCAACTCAACAGAAGAAAATTACCATAAAACCAATTCCAGAGACTTTTATAAAATGTTTGGAAGGCAATTATAAAAATGTGTCCCTCCCACAAATAGGAAGATGGAAAAATGGCACCTAATGACAAGGAAAATGCCAAAATCATGGCAAAAGCATTTAGTAGACTTTTGAATTGTAAAGAACCCCAGGAACTTTTAGCAATTAATACAGACACACCCATCAAGACTCCATCTGATCTAATAAATCCTCCAACAATCCAAGAGGTGGAAACAGCACTTAGAGAGATGAAAAATTATAATCCATGTGGAGCAGACCAAGTTTTTGCAGAAATGTGCAAATATGCCAGTGATACAGTTTGAACATCCTTACACATAGCCATAACAAAAATCTGGATAACAGAAAAGTTCCCCAAACATTGGACCACAGCCGTAATCCACCCACTCCACAAAAAAGGAGATAAAAGCAACCTAAATAATTACAGAGGTATCTCTCTCTTAGACTGCACATACAAGATTTTCTCCAGAATCCTATACAAGAGGATTAAAGAGTAACTACATGAAGAATTAGATGAATACCAAGGAGGCTTCAGACCTTGGAGAAGCTGTTCAGAACAGACCATAACTTTAAAATTAGCCATAGCATATTACAAGAAATGAAATAAACCTCTTGTAATAACCTTTGTGGACTTTAAAAAAGCATATGACTGTATCCATATACCTTCAATGTTAAAAATTTTAGGAAATTTCAGGCTCCATACAAAATTAATCAGATTGATAGAACTCACCTTAATCAACTCTGTATCAAAAGTCATGTTCAGGGGAGAACTCTCTGAGCCATTCATCATAAAAACAGGTTTAAGACAAGGAGATTGCTTAGCACCCCTGCTGTTCAACTGTGCTTTAGAATACATAATGAGGAAATGGTACAAGATTAATCCAAAGAACATCCAAATTGGAAGACCCAAAGACAACATAAAAGTTTAAATTGTCTAGGATTTGCTGATGGCGTTGCTCTCCTGTCCAACAGTATTAAGGAAACCAAACAATTTATCCCACTACAGGAAATAGCACAGAAAATGGTATTGGAATATTCTTTGAAAAAACAGTCATCATGTTAACTGACCCACCACTCATAAACAAAATTGTCATAGGAAACCAAGAAATCAAAATTGTAGATAAATTTAAATGTATGGGAGAAATCATACATGTAACCTCAATGAAAAGCCAACATGTCATAACAGAATAAACATATTGACTAGAGCACAATACATCACCAAGAACACCTACAACAAAAAGAGCCTGTCAATAGCAACAAAATTAAAACACTACAAAACAGCCACTCAACCAGAAATAACATAACACAAGTGAAACCATCTTCAAAACAACTAACACTGCACAAATAGACAAAATACTCAAAACAGAGAGAAGAATCATCAGAACGTGCATCAAAAAATCATACCAGAAGATGGACACTGGAGGGTAGCTACAAATGAAACAGTCTACAAAGTAATAGAACTGGTAATGAGTACAGTCAAGAAGAAACGCATTTCATTTTTCGGACATCTAATCAGAACACCAAAGAACAGGATCATCAGGAGAATAATATAAAAATTGTAGAATAGTAAGTGCAACATTAGGTGGATTACAGAAATCAAGGAAGATATGGATGAGCTACAGATTACATTGGAAGACCTGAGAAACAAAACTGACAAAATCAGGAAACTCACAGACAGACAAACCAGACTGCAAACGAGAATCAACAGACAGACAATAGGAAGGGTGATTTCCAATGAAGGAAGAAGGATGAGATCTGAGAGAATGAAGTACTGGGCTGACAGCAAACTGAGATATTCTATGTATAAAGTTGGCTAGAGTGGTCCAATGAAGGCCATAAAATGTAAATAATAATAATAATGAACTGCATGCTGATTAAAATTGAATATATGAATACTGAATGTGATGCATACTAGCCAGTAAGCAACTATGCACTTAGATTTAAGTCAGTATTTAAGTGTCCTTTCAGTGAATGATGCAGTCACATCCTGGGTAAAATTGGGAACACAATAGTTACATGTTTGGTACCAAACCATAAGGGCTGCATAGAAAATAAATAATTATATGTATAAAAATATGTTTGAGTGTGATGGTGTGTATGAAAAAGATAAACATGGCATATGTGTAAAATGGTTGAATATAGATCTTATGTTACCAAATGAAAAGTGGTCAGCCCAAGCATTAGACGTCAATGTGACTGGGAAGAGCACTAAGCAAGAGTTATTATAGTACATTTGCATACAAACATAAGTTGTCTCAACATTGTTTTACACTTGCTCATTGGCATAATTCTTGTAGAGGCATATTCTTGCAAAACAGAATACACAAGAGTGATATTATGTAGCAAAAGAAGGTATGTCACTGACACTCAAGTTCACTGTTTACACTCAATGATGACACTTGTATAACACAATATTATACTCTCAGAAGGTATCAGTAAATAGTAAACATGAAGTAAGTGGACTAACATGAGTAGATAGATATGAAATGATGTACTCAATAGTTCTTTCATGATAAATGAAGGATTGCAATAGAAGAGTAAAAATGAATGATTTTTCCTGTCCACAACATTTCCTTTAGATCAGTAGACACCTCCTAGTAAACTTGTCTGAAGTGTAGCTAAATACAGTTATGTAGACTTATGGCCATTTCATGTCAAGAAGCTCTCTTTCCTCAGCATCTGTAATGATGGATAGTCACGTCAGGCCTGATGTATGAACACAGAACTCATCCACATCATCTGATAATGTTGTACACAAATATTTTGTCAACAGTGGATAATGAGATTGAAAAAATAACAACCTGTATAATGTTAAAGTAAAAAGAGAGTATGAATACAAACTGTTCAAAAATAACATTCAAAAGGGTAATGCCTGAGAGTTAAGTGTAATAAAAATAATCATGGTGAACTGAAAAATGTAATGTCACATAAAATCGAAAGAAATATACTTAAAAAAAAGAATGCCAATGCCATTACCAGGCAATAACGAACATTTATATCCTCAGCAGACTCGGGTATCAACAAGACATTCTGCCACAGAGAGGGCATGAAAATGAATAAAGGCATTGGAGATTTACCTTGAACCCATTGGTCTTTGGGATGCTGATAGCATGAGCCTGGTTCAACCACTGAAACAAGTGTATTACTAGAGTAACAAATACCTGTGCCATAAATGATGAACCTCCTCACCACAGCATTGGTGGTTCCACTATGCACAAGGCTCAGCACACCATATTGCAGCAATGGGATGAACAGTTTTACCTACTTTGGGAAATAAGTGAAATCGTAGCACACTCATGGACAGCTCAACTTAACTATAGTGTTAACAAACTCAAGTGCACATGCAGCATACATCATGTGAGGTGCACACACTGGACAATGGCGCTATAGCAGCAACTATATTCCATTTTGTATTCGTGCTGTCCCCATGCAGCAAAGATATCGTAGGGAGGTATGATTATACCTGAGTAAGTTGACAGAAATTTTAAAGCCATACTATCAATTTTTTATGTACCTCAATTGTTGTTTTTTTCACTGATCTTGGTGCCTGTAGTCTTTTCAGCTGGTGCAATTAAGACATATGTACTTGCAGTCTCCCGACATTCTGTTAGTTACATGTTCTAATATGTGGAAGTCACAAGTTTTCACTCTCCTACCAAGCTATGTCCTAATCTCTACATCCTGATGTGATAAGGACTTGCATTTTTAAATGGACTTTTTTGGAGAAGAAGTCAACAAGAAGAGAGGATAGCTGACACAGCCACATTGGGGAGACAAGGGAAATATTAACCCATACGCCAAAACTTGAAGGAATTAAGCTTGAATCAATGTTCCTGGCCTGCCACATTTCTTAACTCACACACATCCATAACTGCACATGTTTCTAAACTTATAATTTCCGGTGTAGCTACACGTGCATTAGCATAACTATGTCAGCTCTGAACAATTCACATTATCCCTCTCCCTAACCACTATACCTGAAATAATGGATGTTCTAGCCACTATCCCTTCCACCTCTCTCATGTGGTATTCCACCACCTGCCAAAGCTACAAAATATCCTCACTCATCCCTACTCCACCTCTGCTCCCAACTCCTTGCCTTATTGATCATATCCCTATAACAGACCTAGATGCAAGACCTATCCCAAACATCCTCCCACCACCATCTACCCCAGTCCAGTCACAAACATCACCTTTACCACCAGTGGCACGGCTACCTGCAAAACCAGTCATGTTATCTACAAGCTAAGCTTCAACCGGTGTGCTGAATTCTAAATGGGCATGTTAACCAGAAACCTGTCTGTCTGCATGAATGGCCACTGACAGACTGTGGCCAAGGAAGCCACTGACAGACTGTGGCCAAGGAACAGCTGGACAATCCATTTGCTGAACATGCTACCAAACAGAAAATTCTTTGCTTCAATGACTGTTTCACAGCCTGTGCCATCTGGATCAATCCCAACAACACTAGCTTTTCTGAACTGTGCACATTGGGCAGCTATCCTACTTTCCTGTAACCTGTCTGGCCTCAACCTTCGTTAGTCACTGTTCTTCATGCATGTATCCCCTCGCCTGTTTCCAGTCCAGTACTCCACTGCATTCCATTCCACCAATGCACCTATATGCTTTTTACTTCTCTCCTTTACCATTCCCTTCTCCTCCCTCTCACCATCTACGCTCCTGACTGCACCTAGCTGCCCTACACTCTCCCTATTTGACACTGTACAACCCACAAGCAGCACTTTATTGCCCTGCACCCCTACCCTCCCTGCCCCTCCTCCTCCCTTCTATACCCCCAGCATCCAGATTGATTCTCCCATTGTGCACAGTTGCTCATGGACTGCCCTTGTCAGCCAGAGACAGTGGTCATGTGTGTGTGGTTTGTATGTGTGTGTGTGTGTGTGTGTGTGTGTGTGTGTGTGTGTGTGTGTGTGTGAGATATTATCTACTCCAGAAGAAGGCCTTTAGGCTTTAAGCTTACTTGTTTAGCAGTCTTTTTGTTGTGCCTGTCCACGAGTCAACATCTCCACTATATGGTAAGTAGCAGTCTGTTCTTTCCATAATATTGTCATTATTCCATCCTGAATTTTCCATTGTTTCAGCATTATTGGAAAATTAACCACGATGGGGATGAAATAGTGTGCAAAAATTTTGTTCAGAAAAAGTCATAGAAGGAACTGATAAAGCATTTTTAAAGCTACATCTATGAAAATTGGTATTTGTCTTCTCAGATAGAAATAAAAGCTATGTGTTTCACTGTTTGTGGAAACTGAACCCACTACAGCAGTGAGCTAGGGAATGAACAGTTTTATGAAACTGTTTCACTGTGACAGCATTTTCAGAGCTAAAGGTACAAACATTTGTATTTGCCGTCTCTGTTAGAAATAACAAAAATATGTATTTCACTGTTTTCATAAATTCAATCCTTAATGTGGAGAAATAGTGTCTGACTGATTCATTGACTCATCATTGCCCTGCCCAAACCACTAAGAATAGAAACTTGAAATTTGGAGATGGTGTTGATGTTATACTGTAGGCATTGTATAGTGAGGGATTGTTCAAAATCCCACCCCTAAGGGGATGAAGTAGGGTATGAAAAGTTTTTTGAAAACATGTCACTATTAAGGCAATTTTGAAGCTGGAAGTATGAAAATTTTTATCTGATTTCTCAGGCAGAAGTAAAATAAATATGTGGTTCAGTACTGCTAGAAATTTAACCACCAGTGGGGTATAATAGTGCGTGGATTACCCTTTTTTTGACAAATCATTACCAAACAACTTCCGCAATAAATGATGAAAAGTTTTAAGAAAATACTTTTTATTATACTAAAACATTTTTAAAGGTACACATATGAAAATTGGTATTTCACTTCACGGTTCAAAATAAAGAAATATGTTAGGGGATGAAAGTTTCTATGGAAATATTGCGACAGGAAATAAAAAGACAGGATTAACCTTCAATTCCAAATAACATAATTGTTTTTGGTCAAAAGTATAGTTGGAATAGACCATGCTTCTATGGCCTTATTTAGTGTGAATAGTTTATAAAATAGTACAATCTCTGAGCAACAGAAAACGTGCATTAAAAAGATCACTCTGTGCAGACCATACAGTCTAAGCAAGTTAAGCAGTGGGCGCTGAGCTTGTATATTATGAGCAGCACAAATTCCATGTACTTGGCATATATGCCAGTAACTCCATTCTACATCGACTTTGATTCCCATACACTTCACATGAATATTCAAAAGGCAGTAAACAATGAATGATATCCTATCTTGGTGAAGCATTCTATTGTTGAGATAAGCATGAAACTCTACATGGTACATATTCATCCCACCACAAGAACATCAGAAAAAACAAAATTTTAAATTCATTTCTATACACAGTTTCTCAACACAATGCTTACACATATCTTCAAACATTTTTGTGTAGGTGCATGCTTTAATTTTTGTACTTCAAGACTTATTTATTTTTTGGCCTCTGATCAATATAATAATCTCTGTGGCATCATTTTAAATGGCTGTGGAGATTACATGTCATTCTACTTGTAGCATAGGACTGTTCCAGAAGTTACAAATAGCTTGCTTTTCTTCCTCCATGCCCTCAACAATCTCTGGTTTGAAACATCTAAAACATTTTATGATTACAAATAATCACTGGAGGTAAAATGCTGCATAACCGACTTTTTTGATTGTCTGAATTTGTCTGGCATACTTTACTCAGCACAAGTCCTCTTACAGTGAGAATGATGAATTTTCAATTCTTTACTGTGCAAACAGAGCTGATATAGTATTGTGTTAACCCAACAGGTTAAGAAAGGAAATGTAAATAAAATTTAGCTGCAGAAGAATGAAATACAATATAAATAGGAACTCAGAAACTATGTGAGGTTGTTCATAGGAACGCTATAGTCAATGGGAAGGTTGCAATGCAGGGTGACCTGTAGAGGATCAGTGATATGTCACTGGAAGGCAGCTGACAACCACTTTCAAAGACAAGATGTCCACTTCCAAATGTCACTTTTACATGTGCAACAATTTCTTTCTTGGAGAAGAGATCACTGTGTGAAAGCCTGTTCAATTTCATCAAGAAATGCTAAACAATATGGAGAGATAAATAACATACAAAAAACAAGATGCTGTGGCTGCGCTTCTGCATTTATGTGTAAAACTGAAACAGAGTCAGTTAGGCAATATTTTTTCTTCAATGGCAAAATGTAATAACATTCACAGAGAAATCATTGCTGCTAGCATAAGCCACAAATATATATAAGTTCAATGCCCCTGCTTATCAATATGACATGGAATGTATATTGGGAAACACAGGGACTACGGGCATTCACAGTTGTTCACCAAATGACCATCTCATCCCACATGTGACAACACTGTAGGGCGTGCTCTAGTCAGTGGCTCTGAAGCTATGAGAATGTGTATGGATATTTTGTTGAGTTGCAGACACATACACTGAAGTGACCATTACATATAAGCTTTTGGCCAAAGCCTTCTTTACAAAAGAAAAACACACACACACACATTCACAGAAGCAAGCACATCTCACACATACGACTGCTAGCTCTGGCCACTCCAGCTAGAATGCGACTGATATGCATTGAACTGGAGCAACAATACAGGGGGTTAGGAAGGAGGAGGGTACAGGTGGGGGAAGAGGAATCAACTCAGCCTGGCAGAATGTGCAGTGACAGGAAAAGTATCTGGAGGTGCTGTGGGGGGAGGGGGGGGGGGGGAGGGGGGGGGGGGGGGAGGGGGGGCGGTCTTGACAGAAATGCTGTTACATATAAGCTTCTAGTCAAAGCCTTCTTCAGAAAAGGGGGCAGAAAGGAGACGGGCAAACACTGGTGGGTAGGCCAACGAGAGCGAGGGTATGTGAATTATGAAGAGGTGATAGGACAGAGGAAACAGTTAAATGGAGCATGTGGGGACATTAGGTTACCATAGTTTAAGTCTGGGGTGATTGCGGAAGTGGAGAATGTGTTGTGGGGATAACTCCCATCTGCACAGTTCAGAAAAGCTGGAGGTGGAGGGGGAGGTCCAACCTTCTTATATCAACCTGTTTATGTGCCATCTAGGAAAATCTTCCTAGCCTCCTGAAACCCCAAATCCCTTGTCTAGTTAAGGTTCACTGATTGGATCTTCACGATCTGGACTCAGGGCCAGGACACCTCATCCTCATTCCTTCACATCTTCAATACCTTCTCTCTCATGCACATCTCAACCCAGCATGTCACCTTCCTGGAGATTGATCTCGTCCTCTCTGACAGCACAATCCACACTTCTGTCCAAATTAAACCCACCAACCTGCATTTTGACAGCTTCCATCCATTTCACACCAAAAACCCCTCCTGTACAGCCTCAGCACCTGGGGATGATGTATCTGCAATGAGAGGAGCTCTCTTCATCAGAATGCTGAATGTCTCACAAAGGCCTTCACAGACAGACACTATCCCCCAGACCTAGCCTGCAAACAGATTTCCTGTGCCATATCCCCACACACTCCCAATAATTGTTTCATCATCCCCATGAACCAGCTACAAAGGACCACTCCCCTCATCACGCAGTACACACAAAGATGGAACAACTGAACCACATCCTTCCTCAGATCTTTGATTATCTATCATCATGCCCTGCAGATAGGAACATTCAACCCAAAATCTTTCCAACCTACCCTAAAGTGGTATTTTGTCAACCTCCACAACATTCTCGTCCGTCCTTTTGCCATGTCGAATCCCAACCCCATAGGGATCATATCCCTGTGGAAGACACGGGTGCAAGACCTGTCCAGTCCAGCCTCCCAGCACTTCCTATTCCAGTCCTATCACAGGCTTATCCTCCCCAATCAGAGGCCAGGCCACCTATGAGAGTAGCTATGTGGTATACCAGTGGTAATCATTGCTCAGTCTTTATATTGATATGACTACCAACCAACTATCCACCAGGATGAATGTCCATTGCCAAACTGTGGCCAAGAGCAAAGTGGATCACTCTGTGGCCCAAAATGGAGCTGAACACAACATGCTTTGTTTCAGTGGCTGCTACACAACATCGTGCTCCCTGCCACCATTGGATAAGCAGCTGCCAGCAGCAAGTCATATACTCTTAGCTCATTTATTTGTTACATAGTTTAATTCTTAATTTCTTTGCATGTTTTTGGTACTTGCATTGTTTAATTCATAAATTTCGGGAGTATTATAGTATTTGAGAGTTGTAGCATTGCGTTTTAGTACCTGAATAGTGTAAAATCGCCGAGCAGTGTGTCAGCAGTGTGCAAGTAGCAGCATTACTGCATTTACTAGGCAGTCTTGTATTTTAATAAATTTTGTGTCGAATTGTTTGTGCTCTCTGTAGATTAGTTCAGATGTTCTTTGCACAACAGTTTTTAGCATGGATAGGGACTGCAACTGCTGTGTTTGGATGCAGGCTGAGTTGGCATCCCTTCACTCCCAGCTTCAGGCAGTGTTGGCTTGGGTCACACAGCTTGAAGCTGTTGCCAATGGGCATCACTGTGGGAGTCCAGATGGGGATTTGTCGGGGACGGCCAGCTCGTCCCACGCATCCCCCTATCGGACTATGACTGTGGCTGCCCAGGATACTGCCCACATTGAGGCTGATCCCTCACCTGTGGTAGAGTGGGAGGTCGTCTCGAGGTGTGGGAGAGGGCAAAAGACATTCTGGAGGGCCGAACGGAAGGCCTCTCCAGTTTGTCTGGCAAACCGGTTTCATGCTCTGTCTCAGGCTGATACTGATCTTTGGCCGGACATGGATGCTTGTCCTGTTCCAGAGGTTGCCTCTCAGTCTGCAAGATCCAGGTGGTCACAGAGGGTGGGCTTACTGGTAGTTGGGAGCTCCAACATCAGGCGTGTAATGGGGTCCCTTAGGGATACGGCAGCAAGAGAGGGGAAGAAAACCAATGTGCATTCCGTGTGCATACCGGTGGGAGTCATTCCAGATGTGGAAAGGGTTTTCCGGATGCCATGAAGGGTACAGGGTGCACCCATCTGCAGGTGGTCGCTCATGTTGGCACCAATGATGTGTGTCACTATGGATTGGAGGAAATCCTCTCTGGCTTCCGGCGGCTATCTGATTTGGTGAAGACTGCCAGTCTCGCTAGCAGGATGAAAGCAGAGCTCACCATCTGCAGCATCTGACTGTGGATCTTTGGTACAGAGCCGAGTGGAGGGTCTGAATCAGAGGCTGAGACGGTTCTGCGACCATGTGGGCTGCAGATTCCTCGACTTGCACCGTAGGGTGGTGGGGTTTCGGGTTCCGCTGGATAGGTCAGGAGTCCACTACATGCAACAAACAGCTACACAGGTAGCGGGGGTTGTGTGGTGTGGACTGGGCGTTTTTTAGGTTAGATGGCCTTGGGCAAGTACAGAAAGGGCAACAGCCTCAAAGGATGCGGGGCAAAGCCAGGACATGCGGGGACCAAGCAGCAATCGGTATTGTAATTGTAAACTGTCGAAGCTGCATTGGTAAAGTACTGAAACTTCAAGCGCTGATAGAAAGCACTGAAGCTGAAATCGTTATAGGTACAGAAAGCTGGCTGAAGCCAGAGATAAATTCTGCCAAAATTTTTACAAAAGCACAGTCGGTGTTTAGAAAGGATAGATTGCATGCAACCGGTGGTGGCGTGTTTGTTGTTGTTAGTAGTAGTTTATCCTGTAGTGAAGTAGAAGTGGATAGTTCCTGTGAATTATTATGGGTGGAAGTTACACTCAACAACTGAGCCAGGTTAATAATTGGCTCCTTTTACCGACCTCCCGACTCAGCAGCATTAGTGGCAGAACAAGTGAGAGAAAATTTGGAATACATTTCACATAAATTTTCTCAGCATGTTATAGTCTTAGGTGGAGATTTCAATTTACTAGATATAGACTGGGACACTCAGATGTTTAGGAAGGGTGGTAGGAACAGAGCATCAAGTGACATTATACTGAGTGCACTATCCGAAAATTACCTCGAGCAATTAAACAGAGAACTGACTCGTGGAGATAACATCTTGGACCTACTGATAACAAACAGACCCAAACTTTTCAACTCTGTAAGTACAGAACAGGGAATCAGTGATCATAAGGCTGTTGCAGCATCCCTGAATATGGAAGTTAATAGGAATATAAAAATAGGGTGGAAGGTTTATCTGTTTAGCAGGAGTAATAGAAGGCAGATTTCAGACTACCTCACCGATCAAAATGAAACTGACAATGTTGAGTGTTTATGGAAAAAGTCAAGGCAATCATAAAATGCGTTTTAGACAGGTATGTGCTGAGTAAAACTGTGAAGGACGGGAAAAACCCACTGTGGTTCAACAACAAAGTTAGGAAACTACTGCGAAAGCAAAGAAAGCTTCACTGCAAGTTTAAACGCAGCCAAAACCACTCAGACAAACAGAAGCTAAACGATGTCAAAGTTAGCGTAAGGAGGGCTATGCGTGACGCGTTCAGTGAATTTAAAAGTAAAATTTTATGTACCAACTTGACAGAAAATCATAGGAAGTTCTGGTCTTACGCTAAATCAGTAAGTGGCTCGAAACAGCATATGCAGACATTCTGGGATGATGATGGCATTGAAACAGAGGATGACACACGTAAAGCTGAAATACTAAACACCTTTTTCCAAAGCTGTTTCACAGAGGAAGACCACACTGCAGTTCCTTCTCTAAATCCTCGCACAAACGAAAAAATGGCTGACATCGAAATAAGTATCCAAGGAGTAGAAAAACAACTGGAATCACTCAACAGAGGAAAGTCCACTGGACCTGACAGGATATCGATTCGATTCTACACAGAGTACGCGAAAGAACTTGCACCCCTCCTAACAGCCGTGTACCGCAAGTCTCTAGAGGAATGGAAGGTTCCAAATGATTGGAAAAGAGCACGGGTAGTCCCAGTCTTCAAGAAGGGTCGTCGAGCAGATGCACAAAACTATAGACCTATATCTCTGACGTCGATCTGTTGTAGAATTTTAGAACATATTTTTTGCTCGAGTATCATGTCAGTTTTGGAAACCCAGAATCTACTCTGTAGGAATCAACATGGATTCCGGAAACAGCGATCATGTGAGACCCAACTCACTTCATTTGTTCATGAGACCTAGAAAATATTAGATACAGGCTCCCAGGTAGATGCT
Source organism: Schistocerca piceifrons (assembly GCF_021461385.2). Classification (NCBI taxonomy): domain Eukaryota; kingdom Metazoa; phylum Arthropoda; class Insecta; order Orthoptera; family Acrididae; genus Schistocerca; species Schistocerca piceifrons. The sequence goes on from NC_060141.1 coordinate 817,449,221, forward strand.
ATTTTCCTTGACTTCCAGAAGGCGTTCGATACAGTTCCGTACTGTCACCTGATAAACAAAGTAAGAGCCTACGGAATATCAGACCAGCTGTGTGGCTGGATTGAAGAGTTTTTAGCAAACAGAACACAGCATGTTGTTATCAATGGAGAGACGTCTACAGATGTTAAAGTAACCTATGGCGTGCCACAGGGGAGTGTTACGGGACCATTGCTTTTCACAATATATGTATATAAATGACCTAGTAGATAGTGTCGGAAGTTCCATGTGGCTTTTCACGGATGATGCTGTAGTATACAGAAAAGATGCAGCATTAGAAAATTGTAGCAAAATGCAGGAAGATCTGCAGCGGATAGGCACTTGGTGCAGGGAGTGACAACTGACCCTTAACATAGACAAATGTAATGTATTGCGAATACATAGAAAGAAAGATCCTTTATTGTATGATTATATGATAGTGGAACAAACACTGGTAGCAGTTTTTCTGTAAAATATCTGGGAGTATGCATGTGGAATGATTTGAAGTGGAATGATCATATAAAATTAATTGTTGGTAAGGCGGGTACCAGGTTGAGATTCATTGGGAGAGTCCTTAGAAAATGTAGTCCATCAACAAAGGAGGTGGCTTACAAAACACTCGTTCGACCTATACTTGAGTATTGCTCATCAGTGTGGGATCCGTACCAGATCGGGTTGACAAAGGAGAGAGATAAGATCCAAAGAAGAGTGGCGCATTTCATCGCTGGGTTATTTGGTAACCGTGATAGCGTTACGGAGATGTTTAGCAAACTCAAGTGGCAGACTCTGCAAGAGAGGTGCTCTGCATCGTGGTGTAGCTTGCTCGCCAGGTTTCGAGAGGGTGCGTTTCTGGATGAGGTATTGAATATATTGCTTCCCCCTACTTATACCTCCCGAGGAGATCACGAATGTAAAATTAGAGAGATTCGAGCACGCACGGGGGCTTTCAGACAGTCGTTCTTCCCACAAACCATACGCGTCTGGAACAGAAAAGGGAGGTATTGACAGTGGCATGTAAAGTGCCCTCTGCCACACACCATTGGGTGACTTGCGGAGTATAAATGTAGATGTAGATGTAGAACCCAGGCCATCTGAATCCTCCCCTCCACTATCAGCTTTTATGCACTGTGCAGATGGGAATTATTTTTATAACACATTCTCTGTTTCTGAAATCATCCCAGCCTCAATCTAAGGCAACCTATTGTCCCCACACCCTCCACCCAACTCATACCTTTCCCTGCCCCACTCTGGATTCTTGCTCCTTTCAATGCATTTCAGTTCCAGTCTGGCTGGAGCATCTAGAGATAGTGATCATGTATGTGTGAGGTGTGTCTGATTATGTGAAAGTATGTGTTTTTCTTTTCCGAAGAAAGCTTTGACCAAAAGCTTATATGTAACAGTCTTTCTGCCGTGCCTGTCTGAAACTCAACATTTCATCTTTATGGTGAGTAGCAAGCTATCCTTTTCATAACATTGTTGACATTCCCTTTGTTTTTATGCATACTTCCTTAAGTTACAAGTGGAATTGGAATTGCCTCTCTTCATGGCTGTAGAATGTGTCCTATAAGCCAAATTCCAATAAAGCATTTAAGGAGGGTTAATCTGACATTTAAGACATGTGGTGTAATGTTTATGGTCAGTACTAGATGCTACATCTCCAGCCTCATAAAATGTTGAGTTCATTCCTCACATAAAAAAAAGGAACAGTCATACATCCTGTTGATGACAGTTCTATCTAGATGGTCAAGAAAATCTGCATTCTGGTTTGCTGTGGAAGTAAAACAACTTAAACAGTTCATCATTGTCTGAGCTATGTCTTAAAATTATGTTACAGGGCACCACTGGATAGTGTTAGGTCTGTGTAAAATTTCATGTCTCTGCCAGACATCATCTTTTCAGATCACCACTCATTCACTCATTTGCTCATTTCTACTCCTATCTCCACCTAGCGCATACTCTCTTCTCCCTCTTCTCATACCTCCCTAAGTATCTCTTTCTGTTTGCCTGTCTTTCTATGTAGCTTCTTGTGTACTTATTATATTTTTGTAGTTACTGACTTATATATCTGTATCTTTGTGTGTTGCAGGTCAATTCTACCAATAGTCTTTGTTGTATGCTTCATTTCTTTACACAATGCCCAATGCTGATGATAAATTTTGATATCGATCTACTGCCTTCATTGAGGACATTAGTAAGTTTTCTGAAATAAATTTCATTTATTATGTGTTTTCTCTCTCTCTTCTTTCTTCATTCATTAAGTACTTTATGCTTCAGTTGACCATGACAAACTTTGATTTAGTTGTGTAAGTACAATACACAAAAAGTCTGTAAAAAAAAAAAAAAAAAAAAAAAAAAAAAAAAAAAAAAAAAAAAAAAAAAAAAAACTGGTGCTATAAAGATAAAAACTTACCTAGGCCTCCCACCCAACATTTGGCTGCTTCAAAGTCCGGTGAATGAAGCTCAAATTCTTTAGTTCGTGGATCATATGTAGCTGTCAGTCTCATTCCTTTTGCATTTGTGCCATGCGAAATTTCAGTGAGAGCAAAACAACCTCCAGCCTTGTGAACACAAAAGCAATGGAACATAGTTACATTGTAATAGCTAATAATATTTCAGTACAAAAAAGTGCCCAGCCTTTTAGGTGCATGGGCACAGTTACAATCTACTCATATGAAAATGCCTCTGTAAGGCAAATCAGAAAAAAACCTATTGTTATAAGTTCCTCATCAAAGAACTGGTGTCCATTACAAAGAAGGGAGAAAATGAAACTGATTACATAATAAGACATTAAACAAGTAGCAAAATTAATAGGTGTGTTATTTCATTACCATTTAATGTTTGCTTATTATTTTCTTTAGTGATACGTTAATGTTTCTTATCTAAAAACTGCATGCTAAAGAAATCTAATATATCATGGAAATGATCACAGAAAGTTATTCAGAATCAACACTCTCATCAATGAAGGTGGGAGGACCTCTGTCTCATCATAAGATGAAAATGCAAGCTGTCCAGTATTTGTACTTTTGTTCGATATCTTAAACCATGTTATTGCTTCGACATCTGTGAATAGAAATATTATATTTTACTACGTTTAAAACTACTTGATTGGATTTTATTAATCAATAAAATATGAAGCAGAAAGTTGAGTTCGAATGTCAACAGTGCCATTATTAGCCACCACAAGTTGGAGATGTACATTGTTGGTTGCATGTTTTTGCTGCATTGGCTGGTATGATCTAAAGGTGCAGTGCTCACCTTAGGCAAACCTCAAAGTATTTATTTCTTCTCTGTGGATTTTAATTCCTACTCTAAATGTTTCTTTTATTTCCTTTACTACTTGCTCAATATACAGGTTGAATAACATTGGGGATAGGCTACAATCCTATCTCACTCCCTTCTCAACCACTGCTTCCCTTTCATGCCCCTCAGTCCTTATAACTGCCATCTGGTTTCTGTATAAATTGTAAATAGCCTTTCACTTCCTATATTTTACCCCTGCCACCTTCAGAGTTTCAAAGAGAGTATTTCGGTCAACATTGTCAAAAGCTTTCGCTAAGACTACAAATGCTAGAATGTAGGTTTGCCTTTCCTTAATCTACCTTCTAAGATAAATTGTGGGGTCAGTATTACCTCGTGTGTTCCAACATTTCTATGGAATCCAAATTGACCTTCCCTGAGGTCAGCTTTTACCAGTTTTTCCATTCATCTGTAAAGCATTTGTGTCAGTATTTCACAGCTGTGAATTATTAAACTGATAGTTCGGTAATTTTCACACCTATCAACACCTGCTTTCATTGGGATTGGAATTATTATATTCTTCTTGAAGTCTGAGGGTATTTCACCTGTCTCATAGATCTTGCTCACCAGAAGGTAGAGTTTTGTCAGGGCTGGCTCTCCCGAGGCTATCAGGAGTTCCAATGGAATGTTGTATACTCCCGGGGCCTTGTTTCAACTTAGGTCTTTCAGTGCTCTGTCAAATTCTTCACGCAGTATCATATCCCCCACTTCATCTTCATCTACATCCTCTTCAGGACTGGTTTTCGATCTGAGCTCTTGATATTCATACATGTGGTTCTCTTCTCTCTAAAAGCCTCCTTAATTTTCCTGTAGCAGGGGGATGTAAGATGAACATCAACAAGAGTAAATTGAGGATAATGGAATGCTGTCAAATTAAACCATGTGACGATGAGGGAATTAGATTAGGAAATGAGACACTTAAAGTAGTGGATGAGTTTTGTGATTTGGGGGGCAAAATAACTTATGATGGTCGAAGTAGAGAGGATATAAAATGTAGACTGGCTATGGCAAGGAAACCGTTTCTGAAGAAGAGAAATTTGTTAACATCAAGTATAGATTTAAGTGTCAGAAAGTGTTTTCTAGAGGTATTTGTGTGGACTGTAGCCATGTGTGGAAGAGAAACATTGACAATAAATAGTGTAAACAAGAAGAGAATAGAAGCTTTTGAAATCTGGTGCTACAGAAGAATGCTGAAGATTAGATGGGTAGATCACATAACTAATGAGGAGGCACTGAACAGTATTGGGGAGAAGAGGAACTTGTGGTACAACTTGACTAGAAGAAAGGATTGGTTGATAGTACACATTCTGAGGCATCAAGGGATCACCAATTTAGTACCGGAGACACTTAAAGTAGTAGATGAGTTTTGTGATTTGGGGAGAAAAATAATGTATGATGGTCAAATTAGAGAGGATATAAAATGTAGACTGGCTATGGCAAGGGAAGCGTGGAGGGTAAAAATCATAGAGGGAGACAAAGAGATGAATATGCTAAGCAGATTCAGGAGGATGTAGGTTGCAGTAGTTTCTCACAGATGAAGAAGCTTGCATGGTGAGCTGCATCAAACCAGTCTTTTGACTGAATACCACAACAACAACAACCCAATTACAGACTTTTTGTTGTTGTTGAGACCTTGGGCACTGTATAGCTTCAATTCAAAATTCTAATATTTCATGTTTGTATCATTTTCTCATAACCTATCATTGATTGTGTCACATCTTGTATGTAACAGATATATTATGTATCTTTTAAAACTTGCAATTGCTGTGTAAAATTCATATTGTTTTGTGCTTTTTTAGGAACTTTTAGTATCCCATGATTTCAATGTTTTTTTTTTTTCTATATGATACAGTTCATTCTTTTTTTCAGACACATATCAGACTTGTGTGTAACATGCCATACCAAGTTGTGAGCTACAAGTTATGTATTCTTTTCTGTCTGAGGTGTTTATTTCAGGTCAACACTGTACATTTTACAGTCATGGCATACCCAATTCAACTGCTATGTTGTGATATTGTGTTTTGTGTATATTATAACTCTTGTATCATGTTCCATTTGTTTGAATATTTTTTTCAAAGTAGCTGTTTTTTCTTAACAGATATACACATAGTAAGGTATGGTAGTGTCACAGACTATTTCGTAGGAAATAACATGTTACACGCAAGGTTTAACTTAGTCAACAAAACATGTCAGAAGATTTAGTAATGTGTAAGTTAGGCAAAAATACCGGACAGACCACTACATGAGAAATTCTGTGCAGAGACGGAACCCATGGAAGCTGTATGTCTGGGGAGTGGTATGTGTGCTAAAACCTGGTCACCTGCTGTAATGTGGGGTCACCTACTCAATGCTGGTGCCACACCAGAGGTGAATATGGCCCACAGAATGGCACTGTGTGCAATGTACAACTGGCTCCTTCTCTATGTGGAGATATGAAGCGGTGTTGATTTGCACCTTGCATAACAATTTGTTACATAGGGAACATTGCCTGTTTATGCAATTATAATACTAATCTGGTGTTCTGAAAGATGTTGATGTGAAATGTTGTTTATGATGTTGAAGAATATGTGACATAAACTGATGTCTGGGTATTTGTTGATTTGGTGACATCAGTAGGAGAACAGCCTCTCCCAAGGCTCCATGCATAACTACCAGGTGAAGAAAAATGATTAGCATGGCAGACAGGAAATGAGTAATGGATTTGGTCCACTTCTGCAAAGGAAGACCAACTTATTTATAGAAATCATGAGTATTCAGAACACTTGATGAGACAGTGTACACACTTGCACATACTACACACATAAGTACAAGCACCAATTAAATCACAGCATCACCACACTACATGTGCTTAACAAGATCATCAGTTTGTGTAGAGTAGTGATAATCATAATTTGTTGTTGGTAGCCTTTACAGAAATAACCACTAGCAGCGGTTTCTGCCTACTGAATCCTTTCAGACCTAAACTTCCTGGCAGATTAAAACTGTGAGCCAGGACGAGACTCGAACTCGGGACCTTTGCCTTTCATGGGCAAGTGCTCTACCAACTGAGCTACCCAAGCATGACTCACCACCCATCCTCACAATTTTAACAATTTTACTTCAATCAGTACCTCATCTCCTAACTTCCAACCTTCACAGATGTTCTCCTGCGAAACTTGCAGGACTAGCACTACTAGAAGAAAGTATACTGCACAGACATGGCTTAGCCACAGCCTGGGAGATGTTTCCAGAATGAAATTTTCACTCTGCAGCGAAGTGTGCACTGATTTGAAACTTCCTGGCAGATTAAAACTGTGTGCCGGATCGAGACTCAAATTTGGGACCTTTGCCTTTCGCCAGCAAGTGCTCTACTAACTGAGCTACCCAAGCATGACTCAAGACCTGTCCTCACAATTTTACTTCCACCAGTAGCTCGTCTCCTACCTTCCAAGTAAAATTGAGAGGATGGGTCATGAGTCATGCTGGCGTAGCTCAGTTGGTAGAGCACTTGCCCGCAAAAGGTAAAGGGCTCAAGTTTGTGTCTCAGTCTGGCACACAATTTTAATCTGCCAGGAAGTTTCAAATCAGTGCACACTCTGCTGCAGAGTGAAAATTTCATTCTGGGAACATCTCCCAGTCTGTAGGTAAGCCATGTTTCCGCAATATCCATTCTTCCAGTACTGCTAGTCCTGCAAGTTTTGCAGGAAAACTCTTGTGAAGTTTGGAAGGCAGAAGATGAGGTACTGGCAGAAGTAAAATTGCAAGGACAGGTCGTGAGTTGTGCTTGGATAACTCTGTTGGTAGAGCACTTGCCCGCGAAAGGCAAAGGTCCCGAGTTCAAGTCTGGGTCCAGCACACAGTTTTAATCTTCCAGGAAGTTTCAAATTAGACTGTAGAGTCAAAATGACATACCTTTCAGACCTTGTGGTCACAATTATGTAATAATAAAGTATGTTCACTAATAATTCTCTTACAAGAAATGTCATGTGCATCAAAACCCAGCATGCACATTTGTGTACATTTGTTTTAGGTATGTTCAAGCAGCTGCTGGACTCTTGTAAGCAGTCTGTGAACTACTTAGCGAATTACACTCTGTGTTTTGTATCTCCCTGGGAAGCCATTACCACTTGATGTAATTGCTATAATAGGCACATTTTAGATTTTCTTTGTGAACATTTTATGTGGTTTCGTTTTTGTGCAAACACTTAAATATGAATAATGAAAATTTCAGCAACGTCATTCATTTCATATTTGTATTATTTATCAAGTGAGTATAGCATAAAATGGTCCCCAATGCAGCAAAATAGGAATCACAACCTAAAATGTGAATCAGCTGTTTCTGCATGGCTATGGTAGTAATGTGGTGTTTTTTTTTTTTTTTTTTTTTTTTTTTTTTTTTTTTTTTTTTTTTTTTTTTTTTTTTTTTTTTTGGGATCAGCAGCAAGAAGAAGAATAAAAGGCCTATGCATTTGATATTATTTTTTTATATTAGTGCTGTTGGAGTTACAAATATTGGTAAGAAATATCTTTCTGTGGAGAAAGTCTGGGAATTGATTATAAACATTATTGAAAATGGTGAAGTTTATGAGCCGTGCTGTGGCTCATGTTGGTGCTGTTTGTAGCTTTCCACCCTCTGTTACAGGCCAGATGGTATCGTTTAGTTGGCATGGTTGCAGTTGGTTGTCTTCTTCTTGTGTTGACTGGTGCCACTCAGTTTCGCAAGCATTGCCTGCCTACTAGTGGCAGCAGCAGCAGTTATCGATATGTAGTACTGTTACCCTATCTTTGGAGCAATGTTGTTGTTTTTCCGGGTCGTGCGAGGGTGCCAGTTCAGTTGGGGACTCAGGAGGAGCCAGGTCCGTGCAGTGCGAGAACACGGTGGGACCACTGGCGACCTGCATGGACTGCTGGATGGAAGGACTGTGGTCATGAGGGTGGATGACCATGTCATAAACTGGATCCTGCAGGCTTTAAGATGAATGCATTTCAATTCAAGCAGAGAAGCCTCCATCATTGTGACATCTCGTGATTCTCCAATGACTTGGGTCAGTGTTGCTGCTCCCAGTGATGCTGAGGTGAAGAGCAGTGAGTGGATTGCTTGGGGAAAGCGGATCTGACTAGCTTTCCTCAACTGCTTATTACTATTTACTTCATTCAGCTTGTTACAGTTTCAACCAGCGGTATTTTGCATGACTGGTCTCTGCTAACACCCCTGTTACCTGCCCTGGGGGCTAGTGTATGTTACGGCAGTGTACGTTTCCTCGTCTTGCCGCTGCTGTCCAGTAAGGTGTGTAGTTTTGACAGCTTTCTTGATTGTAGACTGTTTGTGATTCTTCTACTCTGGTGGTAGTGATTCCATTCTTGTTCCAGGTGCTCTAAGCACAGTATTCTGGGTGCGTAGTGCAGTCCGCCGGTTCCAGATTTGGCGTCTTGTTCCATTCTTGCATTTGGTTATTAGATATCAAGTATCTTCAGCAAGATTATCATTAGTCATTCATTAGACTGCCACTAGTCTGAGTTACCATCCTGTAATTTTGTGGGTCAGTCCTTCTACTCATCTTGTATATAGCAGTCACCCATGCTTTTTTTCTAGTCTGTTGGGACTTTGCACTGTGTGACAGATCCCCAATACACCTGACGATTTAGTTTTTTTCAACTCTTTCAGTTGTTTCTCTATGCCAGGGTTGCCTATTACAATGTCCACCAAAACAGAGTCTGTGTGATGGTCAAACAATGGTATGTTTGTATGTTTCTCTTGGCTGCCTATCTCATTGCTCGCAAAAGTTTCTTTTTGCCGGACCTACTCAGAGGTTGATCCCTGGAGCACCATCTGTGACTGGCCCTTGTATTTTACTATTATATGTTTCTAAATTTTTTTATTTAATTGCTATTCTTGGCATTACAACAGTTTTAAATGGTTGTGCTACCAAGTTTACTAACACGCCCCCCCTTCAGATATACTGGTAAGATGGCCCAGTGATAGCCTATGAAAAACTGAAAACAGATTGAGCATAAGAATAGGAAGAAGGTTTACTGAACTGTGAGAAAGGATGCAAAATAAACAGTGAAAGATCTAAGCTACAGATATGCAAAACTGAGCAAATCTGAATAGCCACAGAGCCATTGTTACATGGTCATGGTGTTGGATTGTGAAGGGGAAGAAGCATGATCAAATCTTGTTCATGCTCTACTGTTCTACACAGGCACCAAATGTTTACCACATGACTGTTGTTCTACAACCAATGTATAGTATGACACTTTCCAAAACTACAAAAGGAGAACAAACATGTCAATAACCGAATGGGAAGTTCATTAAAAAAAAAAAAGATAAAGGCAGAGGGTGAGTGGGCCATGGGGAGATTTGAACATGGATTTGCCACTTAGCAATCCAACACTGTAAACACAGAATTGAGATGCACTGGTTCTTGCCATTCACTCAATATTGCACATCTTGAGCTTCCCATTCAATGTTTCTGTTTTGCTTCTTTTTTCAACAATTCAGTACACCTTCTTCTGTTTTCGTGCTTGAACTGTGTTCAGTTTTTATGGGTCATCCACTGGGCCATTTTACCACCAAATCTGAAGAGGGTGCAGTGGAGAGTTTCCCTTGTAAGTCACAGACAGGTGCAATGAAAGACTTTACACAGAAGCTATTGGCCTCAGCCTTCATCAGAAAAAGAGAAATACACATCATTCATTCACACAAGCAAGCACACATTACACACCAATGACTGCCAACTGTGTCATCTTGCTCCAGAATGTATTCTGGCCTAATCTGCAGGAGTTGGCAGTCATTGGTGTGTAAGGTGTGCTTGCTTGTGTGAATGAATGGTGTGTATTTCTCTTTATCTGATGAAAGCTGAGGCCAAAAGCTTCTGTATAAGTGTCTTTTAATTGTGCCTATTTGCAACTTAGTGTTTATCTTTATCTATCTTTTCCTACATCATTCATATTTAAACCTCTTCTTTAATATATTGATTCAAGTTTTGAAATTCATAATTTTCTAGTACTAAACACTAATTAATATAAAATACTTGTAAGTCAGTTACGGTTACTGGCTAATGTGGTGTACATAAGTACTTGGATGGTAGATATTATGTAAAATCATGCAACCAGTATATGTTTATGTTCATGTGGAAGTACGATTATCTCACAACAATAAATATAAAGAAGCGAGCAGGTTGTAAAGGTTTGAAAAGGGCTCTGTACCATAATACATGTCGTATGAAAAGAAATGAAGGAGGACCTACATATGTGTGGAGGAAAGCAAGTAAGATACAGCGGTACTATCTCTGTGAGAGATGTGGAATTATGTGTGAAATGTTTTTTTGAGGAAAGAGGTGTTACTGATAGTTTCTACAAAGGTGGAAAACTTCAGTGCTGTAAAGGGAGAAACTTACATGAATTTTATTACATAGCTGAATATAATTAAATAAAGATTTTTTGAAAATGAGAGAGAGTGTCTGAGTTTGTATGGTTCAAATATGAAAGGTTTATGCAGCAAAAGAATAATAGTATACAAACAGCAAGAAAAGATTATTAAGTACTCAAAATGTATCTCCACCTTTATGTTATGGAGCAGCCACAACTAATCATGTTATCATAAAACTACTTGTTTTGAGAAGAATATATTATACATAGGATTTGAAAATAAGTGTCACAAACCACACTGTTATTGTTTGTAGAGGAAAACATAATAAAATTATTCAAAATACAAAATACATATTAAATAAAAGAACTAGTAAGCCTTAAGTCTGGATGTAATTTATCCTAGGAAAAATGGGTACATGTATAATGTACAACAAAGGATGACTGGTGTATATTGAATAAAAAAGAAATGTCTTAGGACAACAAATAAAACAAAGGAAGAATCAGAATTATATATTCTGTAAAGGAAAATGTTATTCTGTTGGAGATTTAAAATAAGGTACGAACTATAATTGTGAAGATAATTAATTGTGTGCATAACTAAAATATGCATAGAAAGTTTGATTAATGAACCTGTCACAAGATCACTTGTCTAAGTGGGGGACTATGTGACATTACACACCATTCTGGAAAAGTGATGTGTAACCCTACATCTACCTTTTCAATGAATGATGCTCGCAACTATAAAAAGGCATAATATTTTAATATTTACAAGAGGTCAACTATGGTATATTTTTTTGGTATATATTTGCAAGTGGTAAGTAATGTGTAGGAAAGGCATGTGTCTTCAAGGTGGGATGACAGTTGCTTTCACTATACAAGTGGCAGTAAGTGCAGAGGCGTTTATGCATATTCTGTGGATTATCACCCTATGTCAGACAAGCACATTGGCTCTGGAGGAATAACCACAGATGATGACAGGGAAAAGCAGTAAAATCAAACAAAACAATAGATAGTTTTGAAACACATATTCGTTCTCTTTAATACTTAAATCTGAGGAGGGCCATATTTACTGTATAACTAGAAGACGAAGTCTGAGCTTTATCCACCGTCAAGACTAGATGTAAATTACAAAATATTCTGCAAACACAGCTCAAGAGAAAAACATACCTAATGAGAACATTAACAAAAAGGACCATTACAGTTTGAGGATGTAAAATTTCAACTACACATCAGTCAACAGAAATAAAGCCTGCAAATGACATTAAAGAAATGAAGTGAGACAAGCAGTGTTTGTTTGTGTGTGTGTGTGTGTGTGTGTGTGTGTGTGTGTGTGTGTGTGTGTGTGTGTGTGTGTGATGAGAGTGAAATATAACAATGATATAGTATAAAAACAGACCCACTATATATTTATGCTTGTATACTCTTCCCTATAATTTAGCGTGTTCAATATATTATTATATAAAACTTCCCACAGACAAACAGACATATATTATCTGCATCACACAGTACTTACTATCTTACATAAACAACACATACCTTCCCTTGTTCAACTTCATCAATAAAGTCATAGTGTCTTGCAGTACCCATGCCTCGAATAGTATTTATGTAAAATCCAAAGTTTATGTTGGCCTTAACAGCAAGTGATGGATCATAATGAAATATTGCAGCCACATATGCACCAGGCTAAAGTAAACACAAAATAATATTACACATATAACATAAAACAAATTATCACATGTTATTTTCCTATTCATGCTATTATACCAATAGAGTAATTTCTCAACACAAATTCAAAATAAAAACTAGAGACTAAAAACAGGAAAGAGCCACAGCCAGAGTGTCGCAGTGTGTCAGAAAATAATATAATGAATACCAGACTGTCTGAATTAAGGTACAGAATCAAAAAGAATATGAGGTATAACAAAAGATGTATGATGATGCTGAGAGATGACAAGAAGAGAAATAGAAAAAACTGGGATGAGTGAAAATTGCTTGCTCAGTTTCATCAACTAGATGAGATAAACAAGGCCAGCTGCATAATACAATATTACCACTTATGCCTTTGACTCTCTTTGCATGAGAGTTTTTTCCCACTCCCTTCATAACAAGCTATGTAAATTTTTCCCTATAAGTTTATGACTAAAACTTTAAAAGTAGCCTCAGTGTCATTTAAAATGTTGTTGTTGTTGTGTCTTCAGTCCAGAGACTGGTTTGATGCAACTCTCCATGCTACTCTATCGTGTGCAAGCCTCTTCATCTCCAAGTAACTACTGCAGCCTACATCCTTCTGAATCTCCTTAGTGTATTCATCTCTTGGTCTCCCTCTATGATTTTTACCCTCCATGCTTCTCTCCAATACTAAATTGGTGATCCCTTGATGCCTCAGAACGTGTCCTACCAACAAATCCCTTCTTTTGGTCAGGTTGTGCCACAAATTCCTCTTATTCCCAGTTCTACTCAGTACCTCCTCATTAGTTACGTGATCTACGTATATAATCTTCAGCGTTCTTCTGTAGTACCACATTTTGAAAGCTTCTATTCTCTTCTTGTCTACACTGTTTAGCATCCAAGTTTCACTTTCATACATGGCTACACTCCACACAAATACCTTCAGAAAAGACTTTCTGACACTTAAATCTATACTCGATGTTAACAAATTCCACTTCTTCAGAAACGGTTTCCTTGCCATACCCAGTCTAAATTTTACATCCTCCCTACTTTGACCATCATCAATTATTTTGCTCCTCAAATAGCAAAACACATTTACTACTTTAAGTGTCTCATTTCCCAATCTAATTCCCTTGGCTTCACCTGATTTAAGTCAACTACATTCCATTATCCTCATTTTGCTTGTGTTGATGTTAATCTTATATCCTCCTTTCAAGACACTGTCCATACCATTCAACTGCTCTTCCAAGTCCTATGCTGTCTCTGACAGAATTACAATGTCACTGGCAAACCTCAACATTTTTATTTCTTCTCCATGGATTATAATTCCTACTTCAAATTTTTCTTTTGTTTCTTTTACTGCTTGCTCAATACGGAGATTGAATATCATCGACGATAGGCTACATCCCTGTCTCACTCCCTTCTAAACCTCTGCTTCCTTCTCATGCCCCTCGACTCTTATAACTGCCATATGGTTTCTGTACAAATTGTAAATAGCCTTTTACCACTCTCACTTGAGAGAGAGTATTCCACTCAACATTGTCAAAAGCTTTCTCTAAGTCTACAAATGCTAAAAATGTAGGGTCAGTAGATAAGCCATAGGGTCAGTATTGCCTTGCGTGTTTCAATATTGCTATGGAATCCGAACTGATATTCCCCAAGTTGGCTTCTACCAGTTTTTCAATCGTCTATAAAGAATTCATGTTAGTATTTTGCAGCCATGACTTATTAAACTGATAGTTTGGGAATTTTAACACCTGTCGACACCTCCTTTCTTTGGGATTGGAATTATTATACTCTTCTTGAAATTTGGGGATATTTCACCTGTCTAATACATTTTGCTCGCCAGATGGTAGAGTTTTGTTGTGGCTGGTTCTCCCAAGGCTATTAGTAGTTCTAATGGAATTTTGTCTACTCCCAAGGCCTTTTTTATTTTTGACCTAGGTCTTTCAGTGCTCTGTTGAATTCTTCCTGCAGTATCATATCTCCCATTTCATCTTCATCTATGTCCTCCTCCATTTCCATAATACTGTCCCCAAGTACATTGCACTTGTATAGACCCTCTATACACTCCTTCCACCTTTCTGCTTTCTCTTCTTTGCTTAGGACTGGTTTTCCATCTGTGCCCTTGATACTCGTACAGGTAGTTCTCTTTCTGCCATTCTCATTTTTGAGATGTTTGTATTCCTCTTCACTTGCTTCATTCACTGGATTTTTATATTTTCTCCTTTCATCAATTAAATTCAATATCTCTTCTGTTACTTAAGTATTTCTACTAACCCTCACCTTTTTACCAAATTGATCCTCTGCTGCCTTCACTATTTCATCTCTCAAAGCTATCCATTCTTCTCCTACTGTATTTCTTTCCCCCATTCTTGTCAATTGTTCCTTAATGCTCTCTCTTAAACGCTCTACCACCTCTGGTTCCTTCAGTTTGTCAGGGTCCTATCTCCTTAAATTCCTACCTTTTTGCAGTTTCTTCAGTTTTAATTTACAGTTCATAACCAATAAATTGTGTTCAGAGTCCACATCTGCCCCTGGATATGTCTTACAATTTAAAGCCTGGTTCCTAAATCTTTATCTTACCATTACATAAACTATCTGAAATCTTCCAGTGTCTCCAGGCCTCTTCTATGTATACAATTTTCTTCCATGATTCTTAAACCAAGTTTTAGCTATAATTAAGTTATACTCTGCGCAAAATTCTGCCAAGCAGCTTCCTCTTTCATTTCTTAGACCCAGTCCATATTCACCTACTATTTTTCCTTCTCTTCCTTTCCCTAGTATTGAATTCCAGTCCCCCATGACTATTAAATTTTTGTCTCCCTTAACTATCTGAATAATTTCTTTTATCACATCATACATTTCTTCAATCTCTTCATCAGCTGCGGAGCTAGTAGGCATATAAACTTGTACTACTGTGGTAGGTGTGGGTTTCTTGTCTATCTTGGCAACAATGATGTCATTTGTAGTAGCTTATCCATGCTCTTATTTTTTATTCATTATGAAACCTACTCCAGCATGACCCCTATTCAGTTTTGTATTCTCCTGACCAGAAGTCTTGTTCCTCCTGCCACTGAAGTTCACTAATTCCTTCTAACCTATCCATTTCCCTTTTTAAATTTTCTTATCTACCTGCTCGATTAAGGGGTCTGATATTCCATGCATTGATCCATAGAATGCCAGTTTTCTTTCTCCTGATAACAACATCTTCCTGAATAGTCCACACCCAGAGATCCAAATAAAATATGATGCTGGAACTCCATCACTACATAAAATGTAAGTAACTGAAATCAGCCAATCTCATTCCTGTTCAGGTGACTTATTCCATCTGAGTCACTATGTAGAGCAGCATATTTGGTTCGATGACCTCAATCTTGTCTTTTAATATGTCTCATTGTTCACTGTTCCATCCTCCTCAATTGCCATGTTGTTCTGTGCCTAGCAGACGAGGCATCTAAAGCTGGTCATAATAGATGGCAGAAGGCAAATTAGTCAATTATCTCTGTTGAACACAATTGCCTCACACATTACAAGGCAAACAGAGACTGAATTACTTATAATACTTAACCCTTCAATTAATAATAATTATATAATATTTAACCCCCTAATCAAACCTTTACAGTCCTGAGTAACATCATGAGATTACTTCTGTTATGTCCCATTAATTGAATACTACCATAAATCACATGAAGGACCACAATATGTGGCAACTGACATGTACCTATTCAGACTTTCAAATTTTGTCTTGCATTGTTATGTTTATACTATATTGTAATCTATAAAGTATATTATGGATTTCATTCATCATTTCGTTCTTTAGGTTAGTCACTTTTTTAATTTCCTTGTGGTCATTGCAGTATACTTACGGGGACCAGGGTTTTACAACATTGTTGCTAGGTTGTTTAGTCTCATGGCCATTCTCATACTATGCTCACCGGTTGTGATATGCTCCCACACTCAAATTTATTTTTTGGGGGTGTTTCATTTTATCCTATCAACCAGCTCCCTTTGTTATCCTGTTCTTCCTTCTTCAACCAGAGTGCAGTAATGGTTCTATTTACATTTCTATTCTTCACACAAAGTATTGCAGTTCCCTTCCTGTTTCCCATGAGGTGACTTGCCGATTCTCTTCATCTATAACTTCCCTGCCATAATAAATGTTATTGGATAGATAAAAAATTTACTCACCAAGTGGCGTCAGAACACACACATAAAAGAAGGTTATAATAAGGCAAGTTTTCAGAGCCAGTGTCTCCTTCATCTGCACGAAGGACTGAAGGGGAGGGAAGAGGGTTGAAGGAAAAAGGGAGGTACAGGAAAAGGTGTAAATTTTGTAAAAGGCACCCAGAACCACAGGTCATGGGAGTCTTTCACTGGATAGGATGAGCCTTCTCATATACTGCCATAATAAATGCTACTTAGAAGTTTTAATCAACCTGGAGTTCCCTTTGTTTAATTTTATCATTTTAAAATTATATAAGTGATAATTTTGTAAAATTAAAAAGTATAAACATGTTTTAGTTACCAGAATGAAATGTTCACTCTGCAACGTAGTGTGTGCTGATATGAAACTTCCTGGCAGATTAAAACTGTGTGCTGTACGGAGACTCGAACTTGGTTCAGCATACAGTTTTAATCTGTCAGGAAGTTTCTCATCAGCACACACGCCGCTGCAGAGTGAAAATTTGATTCTGGAAACGTCCTCCAGGCTGTGACAAAGCCATGTCTCCACAATATCCTTTCTTCCAGGAGTGCCAGTTCCGCAAGTTTTGCTGAAGAGCTTCTGTGAAGTTTGGAAGCTAGGAGACGGGGTACTGCCAGAAGTAATGCTGTGAGGATGGGTCATGAGTCATGCTTGGGTAGCTCAATTTGTAGAACACTTGCCCATGAAAGGCAAGGTCATGAGTTCAAGTCTTGGTCTGGCACACAGTTTTAATCTGCCAGTAAGTCTCATGTTTTAGTTAGTTGGTACAATATGTTCATGAAGCATGTGGCATTCTTAAGATTCTGTATCAATATGATATTGAAACTGCTGTTATTCACTAGCCTTGTAAAGAACTAGCTTGTACATATGATGTTAGGAGAGGCAGTGATTCAGACACAATGTGTCAATTATCATACTGTTACCACACTAGTTGGAAAGCTGAATTGGAGTTTGCACCATCTAAATTTACTACTCAGTAATTTACTTTCACTGTACTGAGTCCAACATGAAACACCTGCTAAACCTGTGTGCAGAACAGGTGATTAGGATTGTGGAAAGGGCCAAATAAGGTGGCGGTAAGAATCACTTCAAAATTGTAATTTAATAACACATTTAAACCAAACGCACATAGCCGGACCTTTACAACTACGAGTTTCAAAATCCAATTCTCACGTGGCTGACAGCCTCCAAACAAGAAATCTTAAAAATCAATAAAATAAATTTCAAGTGACTGAAGACACACAGTTAAAATGGAAAAAATATGTATATATATATATATATATATATATATATATAACATTCCACGTGGGAAAAATTATATATAAAAACAAAGATGAGGTGACTTACCGAACAAAAGCGCTGGCAGGTCGATAGACACACAAACAAACACAAACATACACACAAAATTCAAGCTTTCGCAACAAACTGTTGCCTCATCAGGAAAGAGGGAAGGATAGGGGAAGACGAAAGGAAGTTGGTTTTAAGGGAGATGGTAAGGAGTCATTCCAATCCCGGGAGCGGAAAGACTTACCTTAGGGGGAAAAAAGGACGGGTATACACTCGCGCACACGCACATATCCATCCACACATACAGACACAAGCAGACATCTCTGCCCAAACTCTTTGTCTTTAAATATGTCTGCTTGTGTCTGTGTGTGTGGATGGATATGTGCGTGTGTGCGAGTGTATACCTGTCCTTTTTTCCCCCTAAGGTAAGTCTTTCCGCTCCCGGGATTGGAATGACTCCTTACCCTCTCCCTTAAAACCCACTTCCTTTCGTCTTCCCCTCTCCTTCCCTCTTTCCTGATGAGGCAACAGTTTGTTGCGAAAGCTTGAATTTTGTGTGTATGTTTGTGTTTGTTTGTGTGTCTATCGACCTGCCAGCGCTTTTGTTCGGTAAGTCACCTCATCTTTGTTTTTTTTTATATATATATATATATATATATATATATATATATATATATATATATATATATTAAAATCAAGGCAAAAGTGGATAGAACAAACATATACAAGGTGCAATACAAACAGCTGAAGGCCACAATAAAATTTCAAAATTTTAAAATATATTACCATATTTTTTTAAGGTAGAAGGATGCATTGTTTTTGCTTAAGGGGAAATTTTGAGAATAAGGCTTTAAGTGACTGAAGGCCCACAGTTGATTTTCCAAAAATTCAAAAAATACCTTAACCTTTAAGTTTTAAGTGGCCAAAAGCTCACTAAATGAAAAAGCAAAGCAACAACAACAACTAAATTTAAGAATAAGGTTTAAGCGGCTGAAAGCCCACAATTTACTTTCCAAAAATTCAAAATACCTTAAACCTTTAAGTTTTAAGTAACTGAAAGTGCACTAAATGAAGAGATAGCACAACAGCAGTAACGTTCAGCAAAATATCCACTTGCCAGAATTCAAACTTACTTATATGGGCTGAAGGCCCTTGATTTACATAAAACACAATAAAAAAATTTCTTTTAAAGCATTGGCTATAATAGATTACTAACAGACCATCAAACACCCATGAAATGGACAGTAAAGACAATGGCACTCAGATGCCTCCAGGAGGGGGGGTTGTCCTTGAAACATTAACATCAGGTGGTGGGGTCAACTACACTTGATCCATCAGTAAACCAACCAAGAGACAGTTATGGACCGACTGACCAAATGACTTGCTAACCACTAATCGGTACTTGAACTCAAGGACCAAACTATTACGGATGTGATTATCCACAATGAAAGCCGGCCGCGGCGGCCGTGCGGTTCTAGGCGCTCCAGTCCGGAACCACACGACTGCTACGGTTGCAGGTTCGAATCCTGCCTCGGGCATGGATGTGTGTGATGTCCTTAGGTTAGTTAGGTTTAAGTAGTTCTAAGTTCTAGGGGACTGATGACCACAGCAGTTGAGTCCCATAGTGCTCAGAGCCATTTGAACATTTTTGATCCACAATGAAATAAGTATTAAGCTGTCAAAACTAAACACCGTGTTGGACAGCAACAACAGCTGAGGAAAGGACACTGCCTGAAATTATGTTAGTGGCCAATGCAGGTAACTGGAACACTAACAGCCACAAGGCAGAAAATTCCGCTGGTACACATGAATTTGAAATAAGGTAATATAGTTAACTCCACCAAAAAAGAACACTACCTGAATTTATGTCAGTGGCCAGGTTAGATAACCAGAACACTAATGGCCACTGGTGCACTTGAATTGTAGTGAATCAATATAGTTAATTCCACTGCACGGCAGCTCGATTTCACCACTATAAACACTCAGTGTTGCTCACAGGAAAAGCTCCCCAACAGCGAACCACCAAAAGAAATGACACAACATGAACGGACATGGCTTGAGTACTTAAGACACCACTCAACATTGATGTCTTGGGTCAGTGAGCCACAAAGCTCGTAGCAGTCGGACAGCTCCACACGTGCTCCGACACTGTGCAGGGACCTCCAGCATACCCAGCCGATCACGCTGCATGGAGATATCCTCCCTGGTCCGCACGAACCAACTGACTGCCCGCACCCCCCAAGCCAGAAACTATATGCACAGGACCAAAGATGGTACACAGTGCAAATATCGATACACATCACTGCTGCCACATGTAGAAGGAGGAAGAACCATGGCATAACCGCAACAATGGCAGGAACCAAACGCAGATAGACAACCAAGTTCAAGAAAAAACCCATAGTTCCAAGTGAGCATGGCTCAACCTCCCACCCTCAAACTTTACCCAGGAAGCGGTTAATTCAAACCCTGAGCTGCTTGAACTTAACTTGACTAACGTGAACACAATATTGCTTGCCAAGAGATTTACCGGGCCTAATATGTGCATAACAGTGCAAGGCCCCAGAAAATGAGGAGTAAATTTACTAAGGTTACCACTGTGCACCTGCCTCCCTTGGCAATTGTGGACATAAACTTGGTCCCCCAGCCTACCCTTAAAGGTTTCCTGATTACAATTATAACACTCAGCTTGGTTATTATGAGCTCTGAGTGTATTATGCCTGCCCCAGTTCCAGTTTTCCTTGATGACCCACGGTTTAACGTCAGGTGGAATAAGATCCGGAATTCCCCACAAGCTGGAAAGAGGGGAATTAACTGGGTAGGAAAAGATGAAGGATGCACGTGTAACTCACAAGGCTTCATGAATGGCGGTATTAAAGGCAAAACTGAGCCAGGGAAGATTGGAGTCCCATTTGCTGGGTGTTTTCTGATGGTAAGTAATCAAGCGGACTTATGATTCTGATTAACCCTTTCTGCAAAGGACCCCTGGGGATAATACGGGGTGGTGGTGGTGGTGTCATGCTTAACACCATTCTGAAAGCAGAAGGCCTTAAAGGGGCCTGAAAGAAAGGCAGGAGCGTTATCACTAACCAGCTGCTTAGGTGGCCCGAAAACACTAAAGACACTAGTCAAGTGATTAATTGTGGTGATAGCGGTAACATTACAGCTCGGAAGGAGCCAAGTAAACCTAGAAAATGCATCAATCATAACGAGTACATATCGATGACCTCTTTTAGTCTGAGCTAAAGGCCCCAAATAATCAATACAGGGCTTGTGCATGGGAGAGGACTCTCATTCAGAACTCAACCAACCTTGTTGAAGGGCATTGCTGGGTTTGGCTACGTTACACAAGCGGCATTGAGCTATCATTTGTCTAACAGCCTGGTCCATAGAGGGCCAAGTTAAATGCTCCTTGATCTTTTGGAGCATCTTATAAGTCCCTAAATGGCCACCCACCATGAATCATGAAAATTACAGAAGACCAGATGCACAAAGGTAGCAGGCAAACAGATCTTATACTGCTTAACATCGACCACCTTCCTGCAAAGAATACCCCTCTTAATCTCATATTCTTCTGAGAGCTCTCCTGCCAATACACATTGCTTAATACCAGCCCACACAGGGTCGTGATCCTGATGGTGCACAATGTCTTCAGACAAAAGGGGAATTTCACCTAACACCATACAATTAAGATTGTCACCGTCCAACTGCTCCCTTCCCTGACTAGACATGTCTTCGGTAAACATCTGGCTGAGAACATCTGCCAAGACATTTTCAGAACATTTAACATGTTTAACTTCAAACTGAAATGCCAAAATATGTATTGCCCACCTGGCAATACAACCAGTCTTATGCAGCCTCATCAGTACCCAGTTCAATGCTTGATTGTTGGTTTCCAATTGAAAACTTGATGCTCAAGGTGGAACTGATACTTCTCGAATGCAAACAAAATGGCCAAGGCCTCACACTCATAGACAGAGTACTTAAGCTCAGCATCTGTTAACTGCCGAGACATATAAGCTAATGGTTGCTTCTGCCCCTCAAATTCCTGGAGGAGAACAGCTGAAATACCAGCATTACAAGCATCAGTCTGCAAGAACATTTTGCTGAAATTGGGTACCCCAAGGGGGAGGGGTTGGCTGTTGCTGTCTTAATATGCTCAAAGGCAGTCTCCTGGACAGGTCCCCATTCAAAACCCACACCTTTATGGCGTAACTGATTTAAGGGTGCCGCCAACTGAGCAAAATTAGGCACAAAATGCCTAAAATAATTTGCAATGCCTATAAATCTAGTGATTCCCTGCCATGCTTATCGACAGGGGGAAAAAATAAATTTCAAGTGACTGTAGACATGCAGTGGGGGGAAAAAAAAAAAAAAAAAAAAAAAAAAAAAAAAAAAAAAAAAAAAAAAAAAAAAAAAAAAAAAACAGCTAGGCTGAAAGCCTCAAGGCAAAAGTGGATAAAACAAACATACGGGATGCAATACAAACAGCTGAAGATCATGATTAAATTTCAAAATTTTAAAATATATTACCATAATTTTGAGAATAAGGCTTTAAGTGGATGAAGGCCCACAGTTGATTTTCCAAAAATTCAAAAATTGACTACAGGGCGTATCGGAATGCCATCCTTGTGGAGCTTTAGTAAGCTGTTCAGTGTGGGTGCTTGGGGGTTCTTTTGTTACAACCATTTTGCTTTCTGATTTGTCAGATAATTTCGGAAGTGCACCCACATACTTAGCCAGAGAAATGCATGCATAGTTACAGAAACATATACACAAATAACAGAAGCATACATGACACTGAAGAGCTGATACAACAAATCAAAGACATCAACATACTGACAACAGCCACACTCACATCATTTGACATCACATCCATGTACACCAATATACCCACCACAGAAACCATCAACATCATCAAACAACAACTAGAAGAACAAGCCAAAATTCCTGAATCCCACATCAAAGAAGTAGCTAGCATTCTAAAACTAATCACAGAGCAAAACAATTTCTCATTTGACAATCAGTTCTACTCACAAGAAGGCAGGCTTCCAACGGGGTCACCAGTCAGTGGACTCCTAGCCAACATTTTTCTCAATCGCATTGAAAATAAAATATTCGAAACAATAGTAAGACCAAAACAATACTGGATAATATATTGGTACTGTTATGTAGATGAAATCATATGCCTTATAGATGAAACACCAAGTCACATCCAACAACTCCACAGTGATATAAACAAAGTACACCCAAAAATAAAATTCACCATAGAAATAGAACATGACAAAAGGTTAAACTTCCTTGACCTCACAATATACAGACACAACAACCAACACCAATTCTCTATATTCAGGAAGGTGATCACCACTGATACTACCATTCACAAAGACTCTAATCATTTGATTACACACAAACTAGCCGGCTTCCAGTATATGCTACACAGATTGAACAAAACCCCACTCAATGAAAACAACTACAAGAATGAATTGCAGACAATCAGAAAAATAGCAGTAAAGAATGGATATGACACAAACACTATAGGTAAACTGAACCACAAAATTAAAAAGGACACTCAACATGCAAAAACAAAAGCCTCCTCATCAACTTATAAACATACAGAACACACTAATGAGCACACATGAACAGGAAACACCCACAATGGCAAACAGGTGGTTCACTCTCACCTACAACAACAAAACAGTCCACAGAATAGGCAACATACTAAAAAATCAAGGGGTAAAAAGTAAAAATAGCCTACAGGACAGACAACACAGAGAAAACTAAGGACAAGCAACAGAAGCACAGACAAACACAACACATCTGGTATTTACCAATTAACATGCCAGGACTGCAAAGCAGTTTATATAGGAGAGACAAGCAGAAACTTTAATACCAGATACACAGAACACAGAAGAGCATTAAAAAGTAACAGCTGTTATCTTCTTTAAGGTATATGTTGTTGCATATGACAAACTGTGGAACAAAATGGTAGAAATAAAACACATCAGAAAAACCACACCATGTGGTAAAAAGGTATGAATTCATAATTTAAGTATTTTTTTTTAAATATCTGTAATTTCAATTTAAAAACTAATAGCTACATGTTTACCACCAGCAAAGAACACTCTTTATCTTTAACAGATGAAAAATAAAATTCCACTGAAGACGCTGCAACTGCAGTGAAACATGTTTGGGTCAGAAAACAAAATTGTGTTTTGCTACAGGCGGACCCTATCAAAAAACATATGGATTGTTAAAGCAAACACAGAAGAAAAGAGCCTCAACCCCAAGATGGCTTGATTTCACCACTACGAGCACTCAATGTTGCTCACAGGAAAAGCTCCCCAACAGCGAACCACCGAAATGAACGCCACAACATGAATGGATGTGGCTTGGGTACTTATGACACCACTCAGCTTAGACATCTTGGGTCGGTGAGCCATGAAGCTCATAGCGATCGGACAGCTCCACACATGCTCTGACAACTGCACAGGGTGTGCCAGCAGACCCAGCCGACCGCGCTGCATGGTGATATCCTCCCTGGTCTGCACCAACCGACTGACTGCCCGCACACACCCTAACCAGAAACTATATGCACAAGACCAAAGATGGTACACGGTGCAAATATCGATTCACATCGCTGCTGCCACATGTAGAAGGAAGAACCATGGCATAACCGCAACAAAGGCGGGAACCAAACACAGGTAGACAGCTGAGTTCCATGAAACGCATAGTTCGGAGTGGCACACCTCACAACAGTATACATTGTCTCCACTCGGAGTGTGTTAATTGGAAAATATTGCTAATTGAACTTACTATCATATAATTTTCCCAACATCATGTAAGCTAATAAGTGTTACTGTGCACAATGACTCAACTAGTTATAAAGACTGCAGTTCAATATATTTCAAATCCAGTGAAACCAATTAATTGATGGAATAACTGACATTAAAGTTTACAAACAGTCAAAATTTCTTTTGCTTTTGGACAAGTTAGATTCTGCAGTATGACACAGTAGTTTTTTTACACTATATTTTCTGAATCAGACAACACCTCTCACTAATTAACTAATGCAATAACAAAATTTTGAATAATTTGCCATTTTGTGAAATAATTTTTTTAATACAGCACTAATAGGCCTACTCATAAGCTGGGTATTAATTTTGTGGATGCATAAACTGAGCCTATAAACTTTCCTAAATATATATTTGGGCTCAATCTGATGCATACATGACCTCTGTCTCTGGCCACTGAGTTTGGACTCGGTGACCAGAGACATTGGTTATAAGTGTATAAGTTGTGCTTGTGTGAACATGTGTGTGTTGTTTACTTTAGAAGAAAGCCTTTTGGCTGAAATCTCTCATTTTTAGCAGTCTTTTTGTTGTCCCTTTCTGTTGTTGTTGTTGTGGTCTTCAGTCCTGAGACTGGTTTGATGCACTTTCTATGACTCAACATCTCTTCTAAATGGTGAGTAGCAATATATCCTTTTTATATTACTGTCATTATTCCATCCATGATTATCCATTGTTTGATGTAAATAAATATGTAATATACAAAGGGGAAATATTGTTAGAAAAAATCTTCACCAGGTCTTGGCCTATTTACTTCAAATTTTTACTTGTTGCCCTAATGAGTATTCATACAGCTGTGCTCTGATCAGTCAGAATATTATGACTACTGACCTACCATTGATATGAACCATCGAGGCAATAGCTATTGTACATGGTAATGAGTAAAGGTGGTAGAAATTTTTATTATATTTTACTTCCATCATTATAACTTAGTCTCAGGCAGTGACATGAGCTGTTATGTTAACTACCCTGCAGTAGTTGTGGCTGGCTCCCACACTATTATGCTGAGCTACGGATGCCACCACAGTACTGCTGAGTGAGAGACACCAACTTTCTGCCTCAAACCCTCCAATGGGAGGACCGGGTGCCATCACGTGAGGTACACGAGAGGGTGAGCGAGGTAGCGGCTGAACACAGCGGGTTGCTCTCTTGCCTGGCGGCTTCCTTGCCCTCTGGATGTGTACACCAGTCCTTTCTTTTGAGGGTGAAATGCTCTTTCTGTACCATGTGGAGTTCACTCTGCAGCTGCAGCCAGTTTCCACGAATGCTGTTTCCTTAGTGGTAGTTTTTGGGTATAAAGCCCAGCTTTTCCATGAATCCTAGCATGTATCAATTTCTGTGTAGGAAAAACACCACAGATGCCCATCTGCTACTATTCTGATGAGCACAAACATGTGTCCGGAAGTGGGATCTTTCCCACTGTTTCATCCAAATCAATATTTTCCTACCGAACCTATGTACTGGCAACAACAGTGATGCCTTGCAGTTTTCTGCCACAGTCCACTTAACTGTTTGTGCTGTTTGCACTAGACATGCCTTCAGGCATACACTACAATGTGTGAGCACACTATATGGCTGCGCGCTGCTACATCGCATCCCACGCTGGGGTGAGTCACCTGCAGTAGAAGAGTCATTGTGGACTGCTCCACATCGTATGCTGCCACTGTGTGTTGTAATGGGGCAGGCGCCTATCACCACCGCCTCGACACCGCTGCCCCCCGATGCAGATGTTGCCGCTGCTGCCACCTCTGTGTGCCGCCACCACCTGATGTAAATGTCACTGCAATGCATTCTGCTAATTAACAACTCTACTCAAATCCTTAGGCCCATCCCAGAACCTCTCCCCAGAGTCCATCTCTCTACTTACCCCTACCGTTCCCCACACTCCCACCTTCTACATGCTTCATAAAGTCCATAAACCCAACCACCCAGGACACCCCATTGTGGCCGGTTACTGTGCCCCCACTGAGAGAATCTCTGCTCTCATAGACCACCACCTTCAACCTATTACCCAGAACCTATCCTCCTACATAAAAGATACCAACCATTTCCTCGACTGACTCTCCACAGTTCCTTTCCCTTTACCACACGGTGCCCTGCTCGTCACTATTGATGCCACCTCCCTGTACACTAACATTCCTAATGCCCATGGTCTTACTGCTATCGAACACTACCTTTCCAGACACCCTATGGATTCCAAACCACCAACCTCCTTCCTAGTCTCCATGACCAACTAAATCCTCACCCACAATTACTTCTCCTTTGAAGGCATTAGCTACAAACAAATCCACGGTATGGCTATGGGCACCTGCTTGGCACCATCCTATGCTAACCTATTCATGGGCCATCTAGAGGAATCCTTCCTAAAAACCCAGAATCCTAAACCCCTCACCTGATTCAGATTCATTGATGACATCTTTGCTATCTCGATTGAAGGTGAGGACACCTTATTCACATTCTTCCAGAACCTCAACAACTTCTATCCAGTTTGCTTCACCTTGTCCTACTCAACCCAACAAACCACCTTCCTAGATGTTGACCTCCACCTCAGAGATGGCTACATCAGTACTTCCGTCCATATCAAACCTACTAACCACCAGCAATACCTCCACTTCGACAGCTGCCACCCGTTTCATACCAAGAAGTCCCTTCCATACAGCCTAGCCACCCGTGGTTGTCACATCTGCAGTGACGAGCAGCCCCTCTCTAAATATACCGAGGGTCTCACTGAAGCCTTCACTGACCGTAATTATCCTCCCATCCTTGTACAAAACCAAATCTCCCGCGCCTTATCTTTCCAGTCTCCCACCACCCTGCGAAGTCCCACAGTCTGGCCACAGAGGAGCATTCCCCTAGTAACTCAGTACCATCCGGGACTGGAGCAACTGAGCTACATTCTCCGCCACGGTTTCAATTACCTCTTGTCATGCCCTGAAATGAGAAATGTTCTACCCACTATCCTTCCCACCCCTCCTATCGTGGTATTCCGCCATCCACTGAACCTACACAATATACTTGTCCATCCTTACACAACCCCTGCTCCCAATCCCTTACCTCATGGCTCACACCCCTGTAATAGACCTAGATGCAAGACCTGTCCCATACATCCTCCTACCACCACCTACTCCAGTCTGGTCCCTAACATCACCTCTCCCATCAAAGGCAGGGCTACCTGTGAAACCAGTCACATGATTTACAAGCTCAGCTGCAATCACTGTGCTGCATTCTAAGTAGGCATGACAACCAACAAGCTGTTTATCTGCATGAACGGCCACCAACAAACTGTGGCCAAAAAACAAGTGGATCCAGCCCCCTCCCTGTTCCCACTCCAGCACTGCACAGCCATCATTTCACCACCACACCCAGTCTTTTAATTTACTTTTATTTTTATTTCTCTACTTTCTGCTACTTACCCCCTCCCCCCTCTGCACCTTCTCTCCTGCCCTCCGTCTAAACTACAACACTTCACTGTCCACCACTCCCACCATACTATCCCTCCCCCTCCCTGCCACAGCCTCCTCCTTACCCCCACCCAGTCACCACTCCCATCATGCACTGGTGCTGCGGCTCACAGTGTAGTTTCAGCTCTCTGAGACTGCAGATGAGTGTGCAAATTGTGCTTGCGTGAGTGTGTGTGTGCATGTGTGTATGTGTGTCTACTGCTGACAAAGGCCTTAATGGCCGAAAGCTATGATTGTGTGAATCTTTGTATTGTGCCTATCGCGACTCAGCACCTCCACTATATGGTGAGTAGCAACTGCCCTTCTCTCGTATTGTTATAGATGCAAGGCTTTGCAATACAAGTACAATCTTCCCTTCGCACACCAAAATAGTGTACTGATTTTACCACACACAATTATATGTGTCCTCACAAAAAAAAAAAAAAAAAAAAAAATAAATAAATAAAAAAAAAATAATAATAATTAAATAAAATAAAAAAAGAAGAGAGAGAGAGAGAAACACACTTCAAGCTCCTTGTTATGATTTACCACCCCGACTTGTGGCTTTTAGATTTCAAGTTAAGTTCATTGCTAGAAAATCAACTGTTGCCATCTGTGAGAATCTTTGATGCAGTGTAATGACTCATTGGATATTGCAGGTAGGTTGAATGAATGACTGCATAGGTGATCAATGAGGACTTACGGTAACAAAGAGTACAGGCAGAAAGAAACAAAACACATAGTGATACAACGCCATCAATGAATATATTACCCAGTATTAAAGCTTTTGATACAGCCAAAAATTGTTAAGAAGATTGTGTCTTAGCAAGAAGTGGAAGTAATATTGGAATTCATGACACCTTAAGGCATACGGAAAATAGTTAGGCACGCATTACTCCTTACTTTCACATGAGATATGCCAACCAATAAGCAGAAGCAAATGACAGCGGAGATAAAGAGAGAAAAGTTATCACAACTGCCCCTGTTCTAGCCAGTACTGAAAAATATATGTCAAAATGTTTATTGTGTTTAGTGTAAGATTTCGGAGTGTATTTTTATTTTTATTCTATTGTATAATGTATATAAATGCTCACTTCAATTAGAGGGTGCTCAAGCTGAGCTACTCAAAAGTAGCAAATGTAGACAATTCATATTATGGTAACGTTGCTCATCTGAAAACAGAACTTGGGAAAAATATTCCAGACCTGAGGGCACAGCCCCTCATCTAAATATTGTAAATAATTATTTGCTCTCACAGAGAGACATGTACGCAGTGTACTTTATGCAACTTACACTTTTCATGCTGAATCCAAGCACACTGTGCGCAATGATGCACAGTACTCCAAAAATTTAGGTACAGTAGCAATCGCCATAAAATGGAGATAGGAAAAGATTAGCCCATGAGAATTGGTAGTAGTTATGTGCACTAAAATATACTCAGAACAACTGTCTCTGTGATGACACAAGCCCTACTGCATATGGTAAAACAAGGCACAAAAACTTGCTGAATGGCCATGCCACTATGGCCTTAGGTAAACAGAAAAGCCAAAATGAATTATCTATCAATTGACACGAGACTAGACACCTGTCAATTTCCACAGGAGACTGAGTAAGCTCAGATAATTACTGATGATGCAGTTATTTGTACTACTGATGGGACACAGTGTTTGTGCATCCACTCTGCTGGAATTGCCAGAGGGTTCCCGTGACTGCATGCTGCTGCAGTTAATTTTCTGTGCTGTCAACCCTAATCTGTATTTCTTTCTTCTGTCAATGAGGAGCTAGCCAGATTAATCAGTACTAAGCCCTCCGTCAGTACTAAAACTATCACATTCTTTTCCAGCCACATTATACCGAGGTATCGCTCTTCTCTAGTTGCAGTGATCCCTCTCACTTACTCACATCTTGCCATAAGATGTCAACAATGTCCTAATTAATTAACCAAGTATATGCCAGAAAGCAAAGCCTTGCAATGATAGTGTGCTTCACACTTCGGTAACACGTGCCTAACCTTTAGCGATAAAAGTACAATTTTACTGCTTGTCGGTTGTCACGAAACTGTGTTCCTTTGCCACTCCACTTGCTAGTGGGTAGAATCGAGTGGTCATTCCAAGCGTTACATCTGTGCCTGTAGTTCTACTGGTCATTGCCATTACTGCACAAACTCTGTATGCAAACAGCTATTGTATATCCCATGAGCCAATGCCGAAGGTTGTGCCAGATCCCAAGCCAAACGGTGAACACCTTTAGTAACATATAACGAGTCACATCATTTCACAGGCATGGCCCTCCCAACGTCCCTCACAGGCTTGTTCTGTATTTGTATCTATCTCTTATTATTAAATTAACCCTCCCCCCCCCCCCCCTGTTTATTTTGAGTCACTTGAGCCCCCATTGACACGATTCCTGCCTCTGAGTGTTGCAGTCACTGGTAGTCGATGTGCTCTCATTGACCAGTTGTCCCTCTATCCACCTCGATTCCAGGTCCATATTATGGTGCCCAGATGACAATTCGTTACCAGCCTACCAGTGCCTTGCCTCCATGTGTGCGTTCAACTACTGACTGCTGCACAGACTCCAGTGGCTTTGCAAAGTGTGTAGGAAAAGACATTATACTAACAGAGACTTGCAATTAAGAGCAACCCAAGTGACACCAAGGGATAATCATACTGTAAAGTAAAAGCATAAACTTTGCACTCTCTGTCCCTATTGCATATTTTATGATCAATTTTTAAAAAGTGAATTCAATCCCCATTAGCTTTAAGAACCCTTTTTAAATGAGAAACACTAAATGTTGGTTGCCTTTATGTACATCAAAAGAAAAACCTTTGTGTTTTCAAACTGGTCATTTACAGTGATTAGTGTCAACTATTGTAACAATCACAGACCTGTAACAGGCTCTCATGTAAGAGGGAAGGAATTGTGCATGGTAACAGGTAAAAATGGTACAAACTTTTATTGTATTCCACTTCCATCATTTCAACTTAGCCTCAGGCAGAAGTGTGAGCTGTTACATAAACTACTCTGCAGTACTTGTGGCTGGCTCCCATGCTATTATGCTGAGCTAGGGATGCCACCACAGTATTGCTAAATGAGAGATGCCAACTTTCTGCCTCAGATCCGCCAATGCGAGGACTGAGTGCCATCACGCGAGGTACATGAGATGGTCTAAGAGGCAGCGGCCACAACAGCAGGTTGCTCTTTTGCCTGGAAGCTTCTTTACCCTCTGGATGCGTACACCAGTCCTTCCTATTGAGGGTGAAATGCTCTTTCTGTACTGTGTGCAGTTTTCATAAACGTTGTATCCCTTAGTGGTAGTTTTTGGGAATAAAGCCCAGCTTTTCCATGAATCCTGGCCTTTATCAATTTCCGTGTAGGAGAAACACCTCGGATGCCTACCTGCTACCATCCTGACATGCACACAGTGTCACCTGGTGAGGAATGACCGCTAGTCAAACATATGTACAGTGCATGTAGTATCAGTAAGCATGCTGTCCATGTGTAGCAAGGGGTAGATGTGTAATCTATCTGAGTTTGACTGAGGGTCAATTATGACAGCACAGAGGCTTGGCTTGAGCATTTTGGAAACTGTATGACTTGTTGAGTGTTTGAGGGTGGGCAGAGAGGGGGGAAAAAGAGGTTAGGACATACATCTAATTTTCATACATATTTAGCAATTATTGCTAAAAGTATTGCCACATTCATCAGTATAATTAATTTCGAAAACAACAATTTATTTATTTGACAGCCTTTAAATAGTCAGACATCATTAAAGAAGAGGACTTTATTCTCAGTCTGCTCTCAGTTCTGGTCAAGTTACCAAACATGTAACACCTACGCTCCCGGTTTTTATTCATGTTACAGTTATGCAACTAAGTAATGATGTCTGCTACCTTTCAAATGATTTTTGTAATCCTGAAGTGTAAATTGATTGGTAGAAGGCATGGACTGTCATTGTCAGGTGAACAAAGTATTGATGACAGTTGTGACGTTTAATTAATGAGTGAACTAAGTGAGCCATTGCATTGCACTTTTATCTGACAGATTTCTACAACACAGTACTGCCTGTAATCTGTGAGTTATTGGAGCTATACTCTTAATTACTTTGTTCAGCGACTTGTTAGGACTATCACTGACTACTGGACAGTGATTCATTAATGTGTGTTTTAATAGCTTTACAATTGCATGAATATTTCTGCCGCTGTACCTCTTAGTTGTTTGTGGATACCAACCTGATAATAGGCACTAATAATCTCATGAAGGCAAAAGACTGGTCATTGTCCAAACAATTTAATCTTGAAGTAAATATAATGTGTGGAAAAGTGCAACTTAAACTGTGATGTTGAGTACATTTTCCTGGACAAACATCACCAAATACTCAGTAAGATTTTCAGCTTCAAGACAAAAATTGGATGTGCTGCTGAGGATACAATGCAGAAACTACAGAAAATTTGTTGGGTGCCTTACAAGGTTATCCAGATTTGCCATGAATGCAGATTACTTGATCGGGGATGCACAGGAACACATTTTGTGAACAGTTTAAACTAAATTTAAAAAAAAATTTCTGTGAATGTGTGAATGTAGTAAATGATGATGTCTTGCATGGAAAGAGTGATTGTAGATTGCGAAGACACTTATGTTTACTTCTGTCTAAAAGGTTTACAGTTTTGGTTTGACAACAGACTTAAGGGTAAAAAGCTAACTGTGAGACATCAAAGCAGGAGTATGTATGTTTATAAAAAGAGTGAAAAGGAAAAACACCAGATTAATGACTGTGTCTTAGAATAACAAGAGTGAGGTACAAAAATTTCTCTCTTACAGTGAATTTAAAGATCTTTTCCCTGTTTTGGTAATAACTTTTTTATTTTGCTGTGTCAGGCTAAATGTGTGTTTTACTGCTGCCATCTGAATACCTAACAATTATTTGATACTTCAGTCTATATTATGCAAGGATTAATGTTGTATTACAACTGCTTGATGATCATTTGATGCTTTTGTCTTGTTTGGTGCAGAGACTGATGTGCTATGAATAAGCAATGCCTTTATCTGTTGAGCTTTCTGCTAAGATTTGCACCTTGCCAATCCACTTCTTAATTGTGGTGTTTAGCATTTTGAACTATGAAATAAGTAGCATTATGATGTTATGGCCATTCTACTATTTCTCATATTATGATAGCAGCTGAAATGAACTGATGAACTTTTTGTTTTGCTTTGCAGCTACTTGTCATTTAATTCTGCTAAAACTTTGGGTTTCTTCATCTATCTCTGCAAACCACTGTGAAATGCATGGATGAGGATGTGTCCCATTGTACCAGTTATTAGGGTTTCCTCCCTTTCTATCAATGTATGGAACATGTGGAGAATGATTTTTGAATGCATCTTTGGTGTGCTGCAGTTATTCCAATCTTGTCCTCATGATCCCTGTGTGAGAGAGACATAGGGTGTTGCAGTAGATTCATAGAGTCATCATATAAAGCTAGTTTTTAAAACTTTGTTAGTAGACTTCCTCAGCATAGTTTACATTTATCTTCAAGAGTCTGCCAGTTCAGTTTCCCCAGCATATCTATGACCCTCTCCCACAGGTCAAACAAACCTCTGACCATTTGTACTGCCCTTATGCTATGTGTCCACTAACATATATTTATTTATCAAAGAACTCTTTCAGGTCTATACAAGCACCTGCCAACTAGACAATGCAGCTTTCATTCCTGCAACACTACTGATTGTATATTATTTGGCAGTTTTCAATTATTGTGGGTACGTAAATCTTCATTTTTGAGGAAGAGCACAGGTTCAGTCGCATACTGCTTTATGGATACTAAGTTTCATATACATGCAGGCATGGAAGTGTGAAGATTCACAGTTTTTTGGAGAGTGGCATGGAAGATTTTCTGTGTGCGATACCTTCTAATATTCTTATGATTCTTTCCTGGATTTTGAATAGCTCAATACTGTTGGGGAAGCTCCCCAAAAAAAGATTCCAGCTTCAGAACTGACTGAACATTTGTACAGTACACATTTTTCAGACGGTCTTTGCTGCAGCAGCTTTCAAGAATCCTCATCACATAGCAGGATACGCTCAGTTTTTCTGATGATGTCAGTAAGAGTTTCCCACCTGTCATTATCCTGAGCCTGAGAAACTACATGACATCATGGAAGTTTAGTGCTATAGTATTTCCTTCACTTTGCTGTGTTCTCCATTGTCTTCATTATGTTTTCTTGCAGTAACTTGTCCGTTTTTGCACTGATGAGAAAGCTTTGTCATTAGGAAACTCATAATCATTTTGACTATGTATGTTTGTTTGTAGGTCATTTATAGATAAGGGAACAGCGCTAGTCCCAGGCTCATCCTTGGGGAACAGTATATTTCATCTGTTGGTAATCTGAATAATGGTTTGTAATTTTGTTACTATTTACACCATTTGTGTACACTCACAAAAGTGTGACCTGAGCCAGTCATTAGGTGTGCCTCTGATGCCTACGTGGTTCACCTAATTTCTGTAGTAGTACCTTATCATCTATAACTCTAATGCCTTCAACAAGTCAAAGCATACATCAGTAATATATTCACTACTGCCTAGTTTCTGCTAAATTCCACTCAGGAATTCATAGATAGCAGTGTTGGTTGAGCAGTTCATCCTAGACCCATGTTGTGCTGCAGACAGAATTTGGTATTTTTGCATAAAGACTGTATGTCTTTTGCGGAAGATCTTCTGTAAAAGTTCTGAGAAACCAGACAATAGTGCAAGTGGCCTGGAATTGCCAACTTCTTCTATATTTCCTTTTTTGTTTACTGATTTCAGTTTTATAATTTTTAGACAGAAAGGGAAAGTCCGTGACACCAGTGAACTATTGAATAAATATGTTAGTAGTTTTACCACACCTCTTTATTATTTTACCAGGGATACCATATACTCCCAAAGACTGTTTCATTTTTAAGATTTTTTTGATAGTCAAAATTTCTTCTTTATTTGTTGGGTACAGACACAAGGACGTAGAAAAGATGTTGATCTTAACCGATAATGCTATTGCATTTTGGTTATGTGAGTTAATCCTACTGATTTGTTGTTCATTAGATTTGTAACATATCTGTTGAAGATATTTGCTGCTTTCCTTGGGTCTGTTATTTCCTCTTCATCATGACATAGTTTGATAATGGCATTTCTAGTTATGACATTACCTGTCTACTGTTTTTACAACTTTCCACATAGCTTTTGTCTTATTTACCACAGATTCTATATAAAGGTCATTTGCCTTCACTGTCTTCTTTCTTAACATCATTTTTAAGTATTGTCTTGTACTTTCTGTAGTAAGCTTCAAATTCATCACCCACCTGCTGTGTCTTTATACCATCATATACTGGTACTTTCATCTTTCTTTGCTGAAGATCTTAATTCCGCTATTATCCAAGACTTTATTATTATTACTTCTATTTTTCTCAGACCTTAGGTCTGGTTAAAAATGGAAAGTGACACGGACCTTCATCAAGCGTGACTTCCTTTTAACTGTATGGTATATGTTACATTGTATTTAGGAACTTTCGGGTTATTGAACACGTATCAATAATTACGGATTTCTGTAGTTGTATATATACATTTGGATGTAGCTGTATTGCATTGATGTACTGGTGGATATTGTGTGGTATGACTCCTGTAATTGATAACTTTATCCTGATGCCACATGTCCTTGACTTCCTCATCCAGTTGGATGTATTTTTCAATTTTTTCTCCTGTTTTCTTCTGTATATTTGTTGTATTGGGTATGGATATTTCGATTAGTTGTGTTAATTTCTTCTTTTTATTGGTGAGTATGATGTCAGGTTTGTTATGTGGTGTTGTTTTATCTGTTATAATGGTTCTGCTCCAGTATAATTTGTATTCATCATTCTCCCGTACATTTTGTGGTGCATACTTGTATGTGGGAACGTATTGTTTTATTAGTTTATGTTTTATGGCAAGTTGTTGATGTATTATTTTTGCTACATTGTCATGTCTTCTGTGGTATTCTGTATTTGCTAGTATTGTACATTCACTTGTGATGTGATCTACTGTTTCTATTTGTTGTTTGCAAAGTCTGCATTTATCTGTTGTGGTATTGGGATCTTTAATAATATGCTTGCTGTAATATCTAGTGTTTATTGTTTGATCCTGTATTGCAATCATGAATCCTTCTGTCTCACTGTATATATTGCCTTTTCTTAGCCATGTGTTGGATGTGTCCTGATCGATGTGTTGCCGTGTTAGATGATATGGGTGCTTGCCATGTAGTGTTTTCTTTTTCCAATTTACTTTCTTCATATCTGTTGATGTTATGTGATCTAAAGGGTTGTAGAAGTGGTTACAAAATTGCAGTGGTGTAGCCGATGTATTTATATGAGTGATTGCTTTGTGTATTTTGCTAGTTTCTGCTCGTTCTAGAAAGAATTTTCTTAAATTGTCTACCTGTAGGTTTTTTTTGTCGATGAATCCCCTTCCTCCTTTCTTTCTGCTTAATGTGAATCTTTCTGTTGCTGAATGTATGTGATGTATTCTATATTTGTGGCATTGTGAGCATGTAAATGTATTGAGTGCTTCTAGGTCTGTGTTACTCCATTTCACTACTCCAAATGAGTAGGTCAATATTGGTATAGCATGAGTATTTATAGCTTTTGTCTTGTTTCTTGCTGTCAATTCTGTTTTCAGTATTTTTGTTAGTCTTTGTCTATATTTTTCTTTTAGTTCTTCTTTAATATTTGTATTATCTATTCCTATTTTTTGTCTGTATCCTAGATATTTATAGGCATCTGTTTTTTCCATCGCTTCTATGGAGTCACTGTGGTTATTCAATATGTAATCTTCTTGTTTAGTGTGTTTTCCCTTGACTATGCTATTTTTCTTACATTTGTCTGTTCCAAAAGCCATATTTATATCATTGCTGAATACTGCTGTTATCTTTAGTAATTGGTTGAGTTGTTGATTGGTTGCTGCCAGTAGTTTTAGATCATCCATGTATAGCAAATGTGTGATTTTGTGTGGGTATGTTCCAGTAATATTATATCCATAATTTGTATTATTTAGCATGTTGGATAGTGGGCTCAGAGCAAGACAGAGCCAGAAAGGACTTAATGAGTCTCCTTGGTATATTCCACGCTTAATCTGTATTGGCTGTGATGTGATATTATCTGAATTTGTTTGGATATTAAGTGTGGTTTTCCAGTTTTTCATTACTATGTTTAGGAACTGTATCAATTTAGGATCTACTTTGTATATTTCCAATATCTGTAGTAACCATGAGTGGGGTACACTATCAAAAGCCTTTTGGTAATCAATGTAAGCGTAGTGTAGCGACCTTTGTTTAGTTTTAGCTTGATATGTCACCTCTGCATCTATTATCAGTTGCTCTTTGCATCCTCGTGCATTATTACTATTGTTATTGTTATTATTATTATTATTATTATTACTTTTGTTATTATTATTATAGACTTTAGTCTGTGTTTCTTCATAGGGAAATCAGTTTCATGATAGTAAATATTTCCACAAATCTTTTGGATATTTTACATGTAATGCCATGCTCATAGACTGCATTCCATGTTGTATTTCCTAACAGTTTTCTGAAGCTGCCTATATTTTGTTCACTTAGGGGTTCCTCTTGTGTGACTAAGTCTGTTTGCATTGTGATTTTAGGTGCTGTATGGAAAGCAATAAACTGTCCATTATGGTCATCAAATGCTATATTTATGACTCCAGCCCAGAAGTCATAATTTTCTGTATTTGTAATTATTTGGTCAATAGTGATGCATATGTTTTTTGTAATTCTAGTGGAGGAGTTTATAGTGGTCTGTAAACTATATGTTGAAAGAATCATTATGAGATTTTGTATTTTGTTTGAGTTTTCCTTGAAATTTATATTGCAATCACCACACACAATTCTTGTTAGCTTTAAATTTACTCAGTGCACTGCCCTGCCACACAGTACAGTCCTTGAGAGTATTACATTTTTTTACCATCAGTGTATTTAGGGGTAACACTAAGAAGTGATCCAAAAATGACAATCATGTACAATCAATATTCGGGGCAGAAAGTGAAAGACTTAAACTTGCAGGAAGTGTTCTGAGGAAGTGC
Organism: Schistocerca piceifrons; assembly: GCF_021461385.2. Taxonomy (NCBI): domain Eukaryota; kingdom Metazoa; phylum Arthropoda; class Insecta; order Orthoptera; family Acrididae; genus Schistocerca; species Schistocerca piceifrons. The sequence continues at coordinate 817,487,433 of NC_060141.1, forward strand.
AGTGTGCCTGCAAACACAATTACACACAAAACACCAGCCACTGCAACAAACTCTAAAATATTGTTCAATTCTAAAATATTGTTCCAGTGTTTGGAGCTCTTGTCATGATGGCTCAACAGCGGACTTTGCACAGCTTCAGAGATGCACTGCTTGAATCATAATAGGATGATGTAGTCCACATGAAAGCATGACAATATGTTGAAAAGCATAGATTGCTACTCGCTATAGTGAAAATGTTAAGTTGTAGACAGGCACAACAAAAAGACAACTAAATAAGTAAGCTTTCAGCCAGTAGGTCTTCTCCTGCAGTCGACAACATACACACACACCCATTCATACAGATGCAGCTCACATACATATTACCACAGTCCTTGGCTGCCGGGGCCAGACTGCGAGCAACTGCGCATGATGGGAGAAGCAATTAGGGTAGTGATGGCAATGAGGAGGCTGGTGTGGGGAGGGGAAGGGCGAGTAGGGTAAGAGTGGGAGCCTGAAAAAGTACTGTTTGTGGGAGCATACAGGGGTGAGGTGGAGAGTGGTAGGGTAGCGAGAGGTAGTTTGGAGGTTAGACAGAGGGCAGAGAGGGTGGGGGGAGAGAGTGGAAAAGGAGAGAAGTAAAACAACTGTGGGTGCATTTATCGGAAACAAGGCAGTGGAGTGTCAACATGGAAGAGGATAGGTGGGTGAAGACAATTACTTACTAAGGTTGAGGCCAGGAGAGTTATGGGAACATAGGATATATTGTGAGGAGAGCTATCATCTGCACAATGCAGAAAAGGTGGTGTTGGTAGGAAGGATCCAGATGGCACAGGCTGTGAAGCAGTCAATAAAATGAAGACTGTTGTGTTGGGCAGAAAGCTGAGCAACTGGGTGGGGAAGCTGTTTCTTAGCCACAGTTTGTTGGTGACCATACATGCAGACATGCAGCTTGTTGGTTGTCATACCCAAATAGAATGAAGCACAGTGATCACAGCTTAGCTTGTGGTTCACATGACTGGCTTCACAGGCAGCGCTGCATTTGACAGGATAGGTGATGCTTGTGACCAAACTGGAGTAGATGGAGACACGACAGTTCTTGCATTTAGATCACTTACAGGATACAAGCCAGAGGCAAGTGGTTGGGGGCAATGGTTGTGTAGGGATGGACAAGGATACTGAGTGGGTTTGGTGGATGGCAGAATACCATTGTGGGTGGGGCGGAGATGATTTCAGGGTATGACAAGAGGTAGTTTAATGTGATTCAGTTGCTCCAGTCCTGGGTGGTACTGAGTCATGAGGGGAATGCTCCTCTGTGGTCGGATGGTGGGACTTTGGGACATGGTGGGTGACAGGAGAGATAAGGCACAGGAGACCTGTTTTTGAACAGGGCTGGGAGGGTAATTACTCCTGTGGAGGTCTCAGTGAGACCCTTCATATATTTTGAGAGGGACTGCTAGTCACTACAGATGTGACAGCCAGGGTGGCTAGGCTATATGGAAAGGGCTTCTTGGTTTGCAGTGGGTGGTTGCTGTTAGAGTGCAGATATTGTTGGTGGTTGGTAGGTTTGATATGGACAGAGGTACTTATGTAGCCATTTTGAGGTAAAGGTTAACATCGAGGAAAGTGGCATGGTGAGTTAAGGACTACCAAGTGAAGTGAATAGATGAAGAAGGTGTTGACATTTTGGAGGAATATGGAAGGGTATCCTCATCCTCAATCCAGATCACAAAGATGTCATCAATGAATCTGAACCAGGTGAGGGTTTTGGGATTCTTGGCAGTTAGAAAGGATTCCCCTATATGGTCAATGAACAGGTTTGTATAGAACGATGCCATGAGGATGCCTATTGCTGTACCCTGGATTTGTTTGCAGGTGATGCCTTTAAAGAAAAAGTAACTGTGAGTAAGGATGTAGTTGGTCACAGTGACCAGGGAAGAAGTTGTAGGTTTGCAATCCAAAGTGCATAAGGAAAGATAGTGTCTCATAGTGGCTAGGCCATGGGCATTAGGTATATTAGTGTAAAGGAACATGGCATCGATTGTGACAAGCAGGGCACCATGTGGCAAAGAAACAGGATCTGTGGAGAGTTGGTAGAGGAATCGGTATCTTTCATATAGGAGGGTAGGTTGCTGGTAATAAGCTGAGGGTGGTGGTCTACAAGAGCAGAGAGTGTCTCAGTGGAAGCAGAGTAAGTAGCCACAATGGGGCATCCAAGGTGTTTGGTTTTATGGACTTTAGGGAGCATGTAGAGTGTGGGGAGTGGCAGGATGATGACACAGACTTTGTGCTGAGGTTCTGGGATGGGCCTAAGGATTTGAGGAGAGACTGGAGGTCCTGCTAGATTTCTGGAATGGTATCACTGTGGCAGAGTTTGTAGGTGGATGAATCTGACAGCTGGCAGAGTCCTTCCCAGACAGTCCTCACAGTTCAATACAACTGAGATTAGGATCTTGCTGCACCCATCTGCCCCAATAAGGAAAGCAAGGACCCTTGATGGAGGATAAATATATATTTTTGTCTTCCATACTGGATACTTGCTCCTTCCATCTGTGCCATACACCTAGCCAGAAACCAGTCCCAAATATTGTTCCTGCATTGTTCTTGGTTCATGGAATACCCCCAAATGGGCTTACCATCAAACTGCCTATTTCTGGCTGCAACCCCTCCTTCCACAATGTGCTCCATCTGTTCAGATTCTGTCATAGTCTTGCAAAACCATGTAAATCAGGCCCAAAACTCATTACATTACCTCCTCCTCATCCATAAGATTCTCCTACTGCACAATCCCAAATTCCTGGAGCTCATCCCATGCACAGAAACTCTTGTCCTCCATGAACTAGTGCAGCATGCAAAAAGCTCCCTCGAAAACTCTCCACCTGGTTCACTTCCTAATCCCACCTTGGACTATCACTATCCAACACCTCTACAACAAATGGTTCAAATGGCTCTAAGCACTATGAGACTTAACATCTGAGGTCATTAGTCACCTAGACTTAGAAATACTTAAATCTATCTAATCTAAGGACATCACACACATCCATGCCCGAGGCAGGATTCGAACCTATGACTGTAGCAGCAGCGAGGTTCCAGACTGAAGCACCTAGAACCACTCGGCTATAGCTGCCTTCACCTCTACAACAGCCTCCAAATCCCCCCACATACCCTTATAGCCGACAAACCCTGTCTTGCAGATCTAATACATTTACCCCACCCTCAAAAACTTCCTCTCACCACTATACAGAATCCAGAAGCTAAACAGACCCAAAACACAGTCACAAACTGTTTCCCCAAAAGCTTTAGCCTCACAGAAGTATTAGTCCTTTCCAAAGATCTTACCTTGCTGGATTTGTTAAAAACCTTCTCTCAGTCCCTACAATGGAAATACTTTTTTGCCACCAACCCTACCTGTCAGACTGAAACTAAGACCAATGTTGAACCCTACCTGACTCAGTTCACTCCTCCTTCACTCTGTGCTCCACCGCCATTGCCCCCAAATCACTCCTTGTTACCTTTCCGGAATTTCTGAACCTCAAACCTTGTTTCACTGTCATTTCTCAAATACCTCAACATGCAAGCTAACCTTACACTGCTGTTTTGAACAGCAAGGATTATCTTGCAGAAGGACTCCATCAGCTGTCCTCATCCACCTACAAACCCTGCAAAAGTGGCCCCATTCCAGTAAACCAGAAGGATCTCCAGTCTCTCTTCAGATCATTAGGTCCTTCCCAGAACCTCTTCCCAAAGTCTATCTATCTCCTCATTCCTACCACTCCCCATACTCCTAACTTCTACATGCTTCCTAAAATACATAAACCCAACAACCCAGGCTGCCCCATTGTGGCTTGTTACTAGGCCCACACAAAGAGAATCTCTGCTCTCATGGACCAAGACCTTCAGCCTATTACTCTCAAACTACCCTTCTGTATAAAAGATACCAACCATTTCCTCCACTGTCTCTCCAGAGTGCCTATTTCTGCCCTATTCATCGCTACTGATGTCACCTCCTTTACTCTGACATCCCTAATATCCACCCTACTCATCACTATTGATGCCACCTCCTTTACTCTAATATCCTTAATACCCATGGCCTTGCAGATATCAAAGACTACCTTTCCTATTGTCCTACAGATTACAAACCCACAACTTCCTTCCTGGTCACCCACAATTACTTCTCCTTTGATGGCATCACTTACAAACAAATCCAGGGTATGGCAATGGGCACACACATGGCGCAATCCTGTGCCATCCTACTCATGGGTCATCCAAAGGAATCCTTCCTAAACACCCAGAGTCCCAAATCCCTCACCTGGTTCAGATTTATTGATGACATCTTTGTGATCTGGATTGAGAGAGAGGACACCCTACTGATATTCGTCCAGAACCTCAAAACATTTTCTCCCCATTCACTTGACCAGATCCTCCTCAACCCATCAAGCCACCTTCCTTGATGCTGGCCTCCACCTCAAAGATGGCTACCTCAGTACTTCCGTCCATATCAAATCATATCATCAGCAACACATCCACTTTGACAACTTCCACCCATTCCATACCAAGAAGTCCCTTCCACACAGCTTAGTCACTTGTGGACATCACATGTGTATTGAGTTTCAGTCCCTCTCAAAATATATCAAGGATCTCACTGAGGCCTTCACAGACTGTAATTACTCTGCCAACTTTGTACAGAAACAGATCACCTGTACCTTAACTTTCTTGTCAACCACCACCTCCCAAAGTCCCACCATCTAGCCACAAAGGATCAAACCTCAGTTCCACCCAGGACTGGAGCAACTGAATCATATTCTCTGCCAGGATTTCAACTACCTCTTGTCATACCCTGAAATCATCCCCACCCCTCCCACACTGCTATTCTGGCATCCAGCAAACTCACACAGTATTCTTGTCCATCCCCAAACAACCCCTGCTTCCAACCCCTTGCCTCACGTCTCATATCCCTGTAATAGATCTAGACACAAGACGTGTTCCATACATCTTGCCACTACCACCACCAATTCCAGTCCATTCACAAGCATCACCTATCTCATACACCTGTGAAACCAGTTATGTGATTTACGAGCTAAGCTGCAACCTCTGTGCGTCATTCTACATGGGCTTGACAACCAACAAACTGCCTGTCTGTGACCAAGAAACAGCTGGACCATCCAGTTCCTGAGCACACTACCAAACACAACATTCTTCATTTTATCCCTTTAATGGTCCAGTGAAAAATGGTTTCAAGAATGGTCAGGCTGGGTCTGGGGGACCCAATAAATAAAACACTTATAACTAGTGACAACAGTATATTTACAGTGAATGATGAATTTTTATTTACTTCAGGTACTACTAAATTCCATAATGACATTATTTTAACTTTCTGAATTATACAATAACTGTAAAAAAACTGAGAAATATATTTCTTTGTAGTGCTAAATGTAAGTAAACTGAAAATACATGTAAATTTGATTGAAATGCAACTATAAATGAGAATAAGTTGTAGAAGTATGAAGCAAAAATGTGAAATTTTCATTATATAAATGGAAATTGTGAATATACAATCAACATTTTTCGAAACAGTTGCCGCAAACCATTTCAACATTGCCATGAATAACCACAGCTTGCAAACTTTGCAAAAGTATTTAGTTTCGCTGTCCTTGCATTTGTAGCATCTTCCTCTTTTTCCTGGTTGTGAATCTTCAACTATTCTTTGTTCTTTGGTGCCAGAGAGGTTAGAGGCAAGCCTACGAGTTTTGCGCAGGGTGTTTGTCAGGGTTGCACACATTCTCAAGTGTGGTGTTATGACAGACTTTCCTAGGACTCTGAGGTATTCCCTTCTAAGTGAAACATTTTTGCTTGCTTTGAAGACAATGTAGCATTCAGAGCTGCAATATTTAACAACTGAAAGAAGAGATGGAGAGGCCACTGTCTTGTCCCTCTTCACCACACATAACATCAATGAAATCTATGCCACCCTTTGTTTGTTGTAGTACATTATTATACTTGGTCTTTTCTTTTCACCACTGTCACTGTTAATTTCACCGTCATGATGCACTGAAAAGATAAGCAATACTGATTTGTTTCATTTTGGTGCATATGAGAGTAATGTGAAGTCTTCCTGAAATCCAAACATACCTGAGTACTCTTTTTTAGATTTCTTGGGCAAAACTCAACTGGAATTCCACATTTTTTTTAATGCACCAGCAACAGTGATATTCGTTTCTTGTAGTACTTTTCTGACAATTGGGTAAGAAGTAAACCAATTATCTAGTGTCAGATTTCTTCCAGATTATTTTACTGGATCTACAAGACACAAAATGACATCATCTCCCTTATTACTGACTTGGTACAGTTCTTGTGGTTGTGCACCTGTGTAGACTTACAAATATTTTACATGGTATGTTTTAGAATAAATCAGGATGAAAACCTTCATCCCATACTTGGCAGGTTTATTTGGGATGTACAGGGTGTTACAAAAAAGTACGGCCAAACGTTCAGGAAACATTCCTCACACACAAAGAAAGAAAATATGTTATGTGGACATGTGTCTGGAAACGCTTACTTTCCATGTTAGAGCTCGTTTTATTACTTCTCTTCAAATCACATTAATCATGGAATGGAAACACACAGCAACAGAATGTACCAGCATGACTTCAAACACTTTGTTACAGGAAATGTTCAAAATGTCCTCCGTTAGCGAGGATACATGCATCCACCGTCCGTCGCATGGAATCCCTGATGCGCTGATGCAGCCCTGGAGAATGGCGTATTGTATCACAGCCGTCCACAATACGAGCACGAAGAGTCTCTACATTTGGTACCGGGGTTGCGTAGACAAGAGCTTTCAAATGCCCCCATAAATGAAAGTCAAGAGGATTGAGGTCAGGAGAGCGTGGAGGCCACGGAATTGGTCCGCCTCTACCAATCCGTCGGTCACCGAATGTGTTGTTGGGAAGCGTATGAACACTTCGACTGAAATGTGCAGGAGCTTCATCGTGCATGAACCACATGTTGTGTCGTACTTGTAAAGCAGCACAGGTAGAGTATCCTGTATGAAATCATGATAACGTGCTCCATTGAGCATAGGTGGACGAAACTGAAATGAGCTCTAACATGGAAATTAAGCATTTCCGGACACATGTCCACATAACATCTTTTCTTTATTTGTGTGTGAGGAATGTTTCCTGAAAGTTTGGCCGTACCTTTTTGAAACACCCTGTATATTATGAATCTGCACCTGCCTCTTTAGGAAAGAAGCAATTTGTTCAAAGTAAAATAGGCATTGCAGTTGGAGAGAAACATATCAAGAATGGATCTTATGGCAGCAAGATATCTTATGCTTTTCTCTCTTCCCTCATATGGATGTTGTCAAGCCTGATAAATTGAGTCAAAAATATGAACCTTTTCAATACCATACTTGCTCAAAAGATTTCTATTCCAGTCCTGTCTGTATTCCAAAAGTCTTCGATATTCATTTTACCGCTAAGTAAAGTAGTCCAAAATATGTCTTCAGTTCACCAAAACTTGTGGGTGTAGCCATATTTGGGTCATTTGTATATTTGTTTTGAACTGAATCAATATAGATATTGGTTGATTCAAGAACTAAATCAATCAATGGATTGCTAAAAAATAATGACCACAATTCTAATGGTGAATGTACATCCATCACAGCTCAAATGCTTGCAGGAAAATGCATTGTAACTATGTTGTGATCTCCTCTTCGAACACTTTGTGAGAAACAAGTTTTTCTCCATTTAGTTGCTCCATTCCTTCCTTTATAAAATCACATTGTTGACATACCTGAGCCAGTTATGGGAGATGTACTTGAATTGACAACAGCATGTGCATCAGTGTTGGCAGAAGGCTGAACATCTTCCTCTTCACCACCACTTATTTCACTATTACTGTCACGATCACTGTTCATTCCAAAGTCTGGGTCCATGTCAGAATCATTTACTTCACTCTCATCAGCATATCAAATTCTGTAAATTTTACTGTATGAAAGATTTTCTCATGCCATCTTAAACTGTAAACTATTGACCATGATAATTTGGTTTTAGGACATCACAAACAGTTTGCAAAGTAACTCAATGAAAAACCTACACCAAAATAAAAATGGGATCGCTCTGGCAGAAATTACTAAGGTAGATGGTCGAGCTGGGTCTGACAGACTCGCGTACTTTTGGAAGACTACCAAGCAATGATTAAACAAGGCAAAACCTCATTCATGACATGAATGCTATCTCTCAGATGTTACAGGAAGCTAGCAGAGCGCTCAAGTCAAGTCAGCAACTATAAATATATCAGTGACACAAAAGCTAGTGGGTCTCACAGACCAAGCCCAATTAGGGTCAATGACTGCTTCACAGATTGTGACAACCAGATCCTTCCTCCCAACCCAGCTTTTCTGAATTGAGTAAGTATGAACTCTCCCTGCAATATATCCGTAACCCTTCTGACCCCAACCTTCATTAGTCATTGTCCTTCACCCACCTATCCCCTTCCCTGTCCACACTCCATAGCCTCCTATTCCACAAGCACACCCACAGTCTTTTTACTTCTCTCCTTTTAACTCCCCCACTGACTAGATTGCTCCTCTCATCATGTCTGTGACTCAGCATCTCTACTATGTGGTGAGTAGCAGCCTATTCTTTTCATAATACTGTCATTATTCCAGTCTGGATTTTCCATATGACAGCATATCTGAATTGCTCGGAGACATTAAATTGGAAACCTTCACAAAAAAAGATGACATTTTTGCAATTCTGTTGAGATGTATGGAATCTGTTGTCACAGGAGACAGGGACTATTATGTGGTGTCACTGTATACCTCACATAAAGATCATCCAAACATGTAGGAGAGATTTTGGTATGCACAGAGACTTACAGATGGTCATTTCTACCTCACTTAGTGAGCAGATGGAGTATGACAGGAATAGTATAACATTTTTTGGGGAAGGAGCTTTAGCATATTAGTGCTTACATATTATGAATTTTCTGTCATATTCCACATCCTTCAGGATCTCCTAACTGTAGGTCTGTGTAACAAACAGTTTATCTAATCTAACATAATCTAATCTTAAACAAACACCTTTTTTCTTCTATAATATGAGTGCATGTTTAAAATTTTTTCAGGTTCCAAAATACTCTAATTGTAGGTGTAAATGAATTCAGTCTAGAAAAAATATGGATTTCTAGAAAAGAAATATTTTAATCCATCTCATGTATGTACTTATGGTCAGCAATAGACTGTTCCAATAATTGTAATTCTTAGATTCTAACTTTCTAATTATTTTTTTTTAAGTGATGTCGGGATGGCACACTTTCATTGGCATCTAATGTACATGGATGTAACATGCAGTAAATGAATTAAACACCTCAAATTATATGAAGCTTGAAACTGATCATTACTCAATCTAGAAACATACATTTGTATGGAGATTGGAGAGAATCAAATCCATTTTAGTACAAGTGCTTTATCCTTTCAGGTTCCAATGACAAAATTTGCATTCTTGCATACAAGCATAAGTGCAGTACTCGGTGGATGTCTTCTTAGAGCATAAAGTACACTGAGAAGACAAAAGTTGAGGGAGTACCTCCTAATATTGCATTGCACCTCCTTTTGCCTGGTGTAATGCAGCTGCTCAATGTGGCATGGACTCAACAAGTTGTTTGAAATCCCCTGCAGAAATATTGAGCCATGCTACCTCTATTAGGCATCCTTAACTAAACAGCTGTCGCCAGTGTAGGATATTGTGCATGAACTGACTTCTCAATTATGTCACATAAATGTTTGATGGGATTCATGTTAGGTGATCTGGTTGACCAAATCATTCACTCAAACTGTGCAGAATGTTCTTCAAAGCAATCGTGAACAATTGTGGCCCAGTGACATGATACTGTTGCTTGGGGACATGAAGTCAATGAATGACTGCAGATCATCTCCAGGTAGTTGAACATAACCATTTGCAGTCACTGAGGGTTCAGTTGGACCAGAGAACCCCATCCATTCCATACAAACAAAGCCCACACCATTATGGAGCCGCCACCAGCTTGCACAGTGCATTGTTGACAACTTAGGTCCATGGTTTTGTGAGGTCTACACCACACTTGAACCTTACCATCAGCTCTTACTGACTGAAACCACAATTCATCTGACCAGGCCATGGTTTTCCAGTCATGTAGGGTCCAACTGATATGTTTATGGACCCAGAAGCACTTCAGGTGAGGTCATGGTGTTAGCACAGACACTTGTGTCAGTCATCTGCTGCCATAGCCCATTAACATCAGATTTTGCCACACTGTCCTCATGGATATGATCATGTAATATCCTGCATTGATTTCAGTGGTTATTTCATGCACTGTTGCTTGTCTATAAGCAGTGACAACTCTAAGAAAAGCTACTGCTCTCAGTCATTAAATAAGGTCATGGGCCATTGCTTTATCTGTAGTGAGAGCTAATGACTGAAATTTGGTACTCTCAGCACACTCTTCACACTGTGGATCTCAGAATATTGAATTCCCTAATGAACTCCAAAATTAAGTGTCCTCACATATAGCTCCAATAACAACTCCATGTTCAAAGTCTGTTAATTGCTGCCGTGCAACCATAATCATGTTGGAAACCTTTTCACATGAATCACTAGATGCGCTACTGCAGGAGACTAATATGTATCAATATTTAATTCATTCACATATATTCGTAATAAAATGTAAGAATAAGATTTTTTGATATACGCCATCTGGATCCTATTTTCTTGTTTCTTTTGTTTCAAAATATTTTGACGGTGTAACTTACCATTACCACATGCTTTTTGGCATACTGTGGGATCCAGGGAAGCTGCTCCTCCTGTTACATACACTAATTACCATAGCCTTTACCTTTCCGTGATATCAGCACTACTGTCTGTGATTCATCCACATGTGCTCCCAGTCCATATAATCCTCTAAATATGAAGAATATGACATCTGATGTACAGATGGATATTCAAGAATGGGTTCCCTTGTTTCAAGACTCAAGTGAACATGTCATCACCCTTCCAGTAATATTAATAAAGCATACCAATTTTGCAATTGAAAGACCAGGAGGAAATAACAACAAAAGCTTAAATGTTTAGCAGTGTTTTTCACTGTGCCTGTCTGTGAACCAGTCCCAGATCTTGGTGAGATAAAGTTTTTTGTTAATCTGACCCCAGCTGCCTCACCTATGAAACTGTCTGAGGCTCAGCACCTGTGCAATAAATTCTATTTCACTAAGTTTGTAGAGTGCTGAAGTCATGAACAGTGTTAAGCAACAGCTGATTTACTTGGTTGCACCAAATATTTGTGGAGTTTATTCTGTTGGCAGAAGACCTTCACTGTCCTAATAGGATGGTATATCATACATCAGCCAATCTATAAGGACAGTGAACGTCTGATACCTGAAAGATATCATACAAAATTGTCAGCTGTAAAACATGAAAGTTTATAAAATGTAACTAGCATTTCTACAGTAAAATTAATCACACAGTTCACTGACATCAAGTATTATAAATGTAAAGCTGATTCCATTAGTTACTGGGAACAACTTCTATATTAATACTTACTTCAGAACATAATAGTAATTGCAGTAGTAAACATCTTACCTTACGCGGATTTTCCATCATCTCCTCCACTGTTAAGTTTTGAAGTTTCTTTAATCGATACATTCTCCTTATAGCCAAATGTCGCTCCTCGTCTAAACTTAGTTTCTTATTCGGATGTTGAAATTCTGGATCCTCTTCAAAGAATTTCCATATTTTCATCTGTTTTTTCAGAGGAACAAGTGATAGATGATTGTTCTCAGAAATTTACATTGTGTTGATATATAGATTTGCAGTCTACTTTGTTAGTGATTTAAGTTTTTATTTGACATCACAATGTACAGAAATTAATGAATAACTTGTATCCTCCATGTCCCTGTCTCTTTGGCTGTATTAAGATAGTCTCTAAATTTTATGTCTGATGAAATTTGAAAATTTTGAATTGGACTAATCATTGAGCTAGGTTTGAAAACTATCTTTGTTTCCAGAAGAGTGCCCTCAAAGATGATATAATGCAGAAGAGAAAAAGTGGAAGCTTGAGAAGATGAGGTTATGAAGTGCTCAAGGATGTGGAATTGCATATCAAAAACCCTCCTACAAGCTACTGTATTACAGTAGCAATTCTTGTTCCTTTCCTTCAACTACAATATGACATTGAAGTTGCTAACAAAAAATCTCAGCAGTTATATTAATGGGAAACAGTTTACAAAAACTCTCACTTTATGTATCCCACAAAATATTTAACACTTGTCCCATACAAGAACTGAAATTTTGTGCAGGATGTTAAATTTTTAGTAAGTTCTGAGCAATTCCAATTCTCATTTGCAATTTGAGTATGCAGTGATAAATCAATTTCCATTTGCTAAATTCTGTTTTCACTATAAGCATCTACCTAATAGATTTATCCTTTGTTACAACATTCAAATTTCAAGTGATCATTAACTTATCACAATTAATGGCCTTTGCAGTTTACTTAGGTCATTTACACAAACCATAATGGAATGAATTACTGTATTCATAAGACCTTCATTAGTCCCAGCCACCTGGAGCAATGGTAAGACACTGCACTTGTACATGGAAAACAGAGGACCAGAACCGCTCCCAGCCATATGAAATTAGATTTTCCACAAATTCCCTTAATAGTTTAAGACAAATGCAGGTAATATTCTGCTAAAAAGGATGTATCTGAATCCTCCTCCAATATAGGCTTGTGTTCCACTTCTAACGGCACTGATGAGATACTAAAGCCTAATTTTTCTTCTTTCCCTTCACTAGTGAGAAACAGTCTGTGAATGTAACAAATTGCTCATACTGAACTGGTGCTCAATGAAACAAAAGAAACATTTGATTCAATTTCGCACAGAATTTGTGAACGGCCTCTGAAAGTCTTTACATCTCTAACAAACCAAAAAATAAGAACATGTTGCTGAGACATATTGTTCTCTCTATTTGACATGCCATTTCCTCATATCTGCACAAGTAATGGCACATATACAAGTACAGTGTACCAAACACCTCATGATGAAAAAAAATGGTTAAGATACAACATTACAGTGCCTTTGTTGTTCAGAAGTGCAATGTATGCATGTCCAAAGGAATGGGCACTGCAGCAACTACAGTTGTTATGAAATACATGAAATTTATTCACATTTGCAAATATGGGCAACCAACAGCTGTGTAATGAAATGACAACAATGAAAAATTGTACCAGTCTATGACTCAAACCCAGGTTTTTCACTGATCATGATAAGTGGGAAATCCAGGTTCGAGTCCTGGTTCAGAAAAAATGTTCATTGTCTTTGTTCTACTACACAGCTGACAGTTGTACATATTCACAACTGTGAAAAAATTTCATGTAAATGGTAAAGGATTTCCTGGAAACACATTAATGCAGTCACAAGCAAAAAGACTACAATTTTATTCATCAATTTAATTATCACAAATGGTATTTTAGACCAGACAAATTACCTTGTATTCCAACATTTCAGGATCTTCTAGGAGTAGCCTCATAGACTTCCAGTTAAAAGTAGATGCTCTACGGTATTTATCTAGAGGGCTGGGCAGGAAATCAGGCAATAATTCTGCTGCCATTCTGACTTCCTATATATGAATCCTGAAAAGATGCAGGTCACCAGTTCATTTAAACAAACTCATTTCAATTGAATCTCAAACAGGTTGCAAAATCTGGATACTTCAAAAACAGCACAGAAAATGAAGAATAACTGTACCAGCCAATAACGTAAGATTATCATGAGATGGGAGTGCTATTACAGAGCCCAGGGTTCACCAATTTTATAATATAAGATTCTTTTTTACTTTGTTTATTAACTCATCTGTCATTCTCTCTCTCTCTCTCTGATACATCTTCTCGAAGTACTTTTTCTCAAGTTGTTTGGTGTGCCCTCACAAACCACTCTTTGCAGGCTCCACAATAATATTCTTCCCTTGACAAGTAATTTGAAAACACTTCATGAAGAGCCACCTCCAAGATCACAAAATGATGTTCACAGATTGTTTTACATACAAAAACGTCAATCACATAGTTTTTAAAGAGTACAGAGTAATTGTTTCAACTACCCTGTGCGGAGCTTCTTCTTTTTAAGTAATTTTCAAGTCTGGCTTTGCTTAGGCATTAAGTATCATTTTGGCAGCATTATTCACCCCTTTTTGAGCTTAGATTAATTTCAATAAAAGATGAGAATAGTAATTTTTTTCATCCAGTATTTTGTATAAATGTCATTATTTCACCTGAACTGGGACTATTCATAAAAACTTTCATGGGAGACAATACTGTGCATAAAATGTTGGTACCTACTTGCCAAGCAATAGTCTACAAGATGATTGTGTGTGCACATCACATAGTATTCTTATGGCACACTTTTGTGCCAAGAAAAGTTTATTTCCTATATATGTGCTTCATATAGCAATGTTGACTGGAAATATAAGGAAAGTATGGTACAGTAAATTATTATTTGGTGAATGCCACAACACCAAATGCAAAAGTGGCTAAACTGAGTTGCTTAAGAAGGTCTAAAATGTGTTTTCATATACACAAGAAAGCACACCTCATCCACACATGACTGCCAAGTGCAGCATCTTGGACATCCCAGCCCAAAATGCTGGAGTTGGGAGTCCTGTGTGCATGAGATGTGCCTGCGTGAGTGTGTGAATGATGAGTGTCTCTCTTTTTGTGATGAAGGCTGTGATCAGAAGTTTTATGCAAGTATCTTTTAATTGTGCCTCTCTGCCACCTAACGGTAAGTAGCAACCTGTCTTTTCCTACATTGTTGATAATTCTACCTGGACTTTCCATTATTTATGTAAACTATCAAGCATTCTGAATTCCAAACTGCGACTTGCTAAGCATATCATTGTTCCTGAGGTAGAACACTACTCTCATATTTTCTAATGGTAATTATTGACAAAACTCCTTATGAAAGGGTTTAAACACTGCATTCTTTAATCTCTCTGGTAAAATAGGTAAAATACTCTGACTTGGTCATGAACTACGTATTTCAAAAACAATGATACATGTTGACAATAACTCTTCAGTATTCTATTGCAAATGCTAGGGATCACCAATTTAGTGTTGGAGGGAAGTGTAGAGGCAGACCAAGAGGTGAATACACTAAACAGATTCAGAAGGATGTAGGTTGCAGTAGATAATGGGAGATGAAGAAGCTTGCACAGGATAGAGTAGCATGGAGAGCTGCATCAAACCAGTCTCAGGACTGAAGACCACAACAACAACATTATATTACTATATCGATGTTAGTGATTCATACATCACTGATTTTTTTCTGCATGATACCCAATACTCCCACAAGACCAGTAAAACATGACAGAGTCGTGACATGTTGGAGCTGTCTGGAAGGCGGTGAAGGGAAAGTGGTGAGCAGGGACAGGTGGTGTGGGGGGTATATACTAATAGCCTGAGCACTGCAAACTGGAAATTTCAGTGTTCATACCTAAGTAAAGGGTGGGATGGGGGATGAGGTAAGGAGAAGAGGTGGAAGAAGAGAATAACCAAGGCAGGGACAGGGGGCTGATAGGATGGACACAATTGGTGACAATATATATGGCATGGTTATCTAAAGTGGGGGGTACATAACTATACTGTTATGACTTTGTTGCACTGTCTCTTATGAGTACTATAGGCTAACAAATATTGCAGCCTAGCCATTCACTATGATACTATTTAATTTCAATAAAGAAATTTGTTATATAGTGACATGTAGGAAACTGAAGCAAACTGCAACTGAAGGATTAATGCAACTTTACACTGGCATCCATGTAGAGCTGTTATAGATAAGAATTATTAAACTGTGCTTTAAAAAACTGTGCAGCATTTGGTGTAGCTATGTTATTTTTCACCACTAAATATACAAATTCTTCTGTTACAGTACAAACAAGACAAACAGGATTATATCACAAACATCACATAATCAGTACATAAGGTCAACCATTATTTAACATCTTTTTTATGTCTTACCAATGTTGTGACTCGCCAATCTTTCAAAGTGCTGCCACACAGTTACGCACGTCCTCTACATGCGGTGCTGTCTGCCAGCCATGCAGCAGCAGCCAGCCAGTGACCACTAGACTCGGACTCAGTTATGATTTGGCTGTTAAAGTGTACACACGTATTACTCTGTTTACTTCATCCGTGACTTTCATGTATTGCGTCTTCCTTGAAATATATTTGTTTAACTTGAAGTTATAACAATTGGTGACGAGGATGGGATTTTTCTTTTCCATCATTGACCCACATGTTTCCATGGCTACTTTAGAGCAACTATTGCAAGGTCTCATAGAACAGCAAATGCATCTCACAAATTCGATTCGTGATTTCGTCGCGGCATCAAATACGGGGCATCTCTTGTTGTTGTCTCTACCTCCTTTTCCTCCTTATGATGAGACAGCGGAAGACTGGTCCAATTACGAAAAATGTCTTCGACTGCACTTCTTGGCATTTCATGTCACAGATGAACAAATATGTAAGTCTCTGTTCCTTTCATGGATTTCACCTCAAATGTATCGGTTGTTGTCGCAATTGGCTCCTTTGAAAGATCCTGCGTCTTTGTCCTTTGTTGAAATGTGCTCACTTCTGTCCGTCTATTTTCAAAAGCAAACGCATGTGTTAGCCTCTCATGTTGCCTTTTCTCATTGTCAAAAACAACCGAATCAATCCTATTGCACTTGGGCTGCTGAACTTCACGGCTTCAGTAGAAAGTGTCAATTTGTTACTGAAGTTCACAAAGAATCCTACACTGATTCCATGGTACGGGATGCTATTATCCGATCGGCACCCGACAAAGAAGTTAGGCAACGTGCCCTTCAGTTTGCAAATCCGGCTCTAGATGAAGTCCTTTGCATTGCTCAGTCTTTTGAAATTTCTCGCGCCGCAGGAGCGCAAATAGAGGCATGGTGTGACGTCGGGGAAATAAAACGTCTGTGTGATGTTGACGAAGCATGTGGCGTGTCCCCGCCATCCGACGTGGTCGCAGTACGTTCCCAATCACAGCCTCGGCCTAACCGTAAACAAACCTCTAAGAAACTGCAGCAAAACCCACGGCAACTTCCTTCATGTCCATGGTGTTTTACGAAGCATTCATAAGAAGATTGTCCACAACGTTGGGCCGCGTGTCAAAATTGCAAAAAAAATGGGTCATGTGTCATCCATTTGCAAATCCGACCACATACATGATGTTCATGAACATGACACTGATTCTGATTCTGTGTTGTCTGTCAATTGTACTTCTTCCCTTTCAGGGAAATTATTCCTCACTGTCCAAATACTTGGTCGAGATGTTCGCATGCAGGTGGATACTGGTTCTGCTGCCACTATCATCAATTCTCAGACGTATCTGCAGTTGGGTTCTCCAATCCCGTCACCTGTCACTAGGCAATTGCGGACTTACAATAAACAGAAGATTTCTCTCTTGGGACACTTTGATGCTGAGGTATCTTACAAATCTGTCGTTTGCACTGTTCACATATTTGTGGTCGACCATAGTAACGTGGAGAATCTTTATGGTTTCAATGCCTTTCGCGTTTTTGGGTTCACCATAGATGACTCTGTCAATATCATCTCTGATGCTATTCGTTATGCTCAATTGGACTCCTTGTCGACAACATTTTTGTCTCTTTTTTCTCCTGTGTTAGGCCATGCAAACGACTTTGAAGCTCATATCACACTCAAACCCACTGCTCGGCCTAAGTTTTTTTGGGCTCAGCCCATTCCTGTGGCCCTTTGTGATCAGGTCAAATGGGAGCTGGATCGTCTCACTGCTTCAGGGGTCTTGCTTCCTGTCACTTCCAGTGAGTGGTCCTCTCCTGTCATTGTCGTTGCTAAGCCAAATGGTTATATTTGTCTCTGTGGCAATTTCAAAGCCACTGTAAATGCTCAATTCCTTATCAACACTCACCCTATGCCTCGACCTGAAGAATTGTTCACTAAACTTGCTGGAGGGCAGTATTTTTCTAAACTTGACCTGTCAGAAGCTTATCATCAACTTCCTCTCGACGCTGCTTCCCAGCAGTTTCTGGTCCTTAACATGCCTTTCAGCCTCTATCAATACCAACGATTGCCATTCGGGGTTGCCAGCACCCTTGCTCTCTTTCTGCGATTCTTGGAACAATTATTGCTCACTGTTCCTGGGTGTATAAATTACCAGGATGACATTGTTGTCACTGACTCCACCACTGACGAACATCTTCAAAATCTCCACACACTTTTTCATGTCTTACAGACTGCCGGTCTTAAGTGTAATCTTCAGAAATCAAAATTTTTTCAGGCATCTATCACGTTCTTGGGGTTTAAACTCTCTTGGGATGGTATTCGTCCGCTTCAGCAAACTGTTGCTGGAATCGATGCCCTTCCTTGCCCTACATCTGTTAAGGAACTGCAGGCCTTCTTGGGGAAATTAGCAAACTATCACAAGTTTTTACCGTCTGCTGCTTCGGTGGCTCAGCCGTTACATCACCTGTTGCATAAAAACGTGCCTTTTCACTGGTCCACGTCTTGCAATGCGGCTTTCCAGAAATTGAAGACTATGCTGAAACAGGCCCCATGCCTGGGTACTTATCGACCTGGCCAACATCTTGTTCTTGCCACAGACGCCTCTCAATACGGGGCCAGTGCAGTCCTTGCGCACCGTTTTTCTGACGGTTCTCAACAACCCATTGCTTATGCCTCCAAAACGCTCACGGATGCCCAACAAAAGTATTCTCAAATTGAAAAAGAAGCTTTTGCCATTATTTATGCTCTTCATAAGTTTGGTGTTTTTCTCTATGGATCCAAATTTCATCTTGTTACGTATCACAAACCACTTGTTTCCTTGTTTCATCCATCAACGTCACTTCCCGACAAGGCTGCACACCGCCTCCAGCATTGGGCTCTTTACTTGTCTCGTTTCAATTATGAGATTCATTTCTGGCCAACGGCTCAACGTGCGAATGCTGATGCACTGACTTGCCTTCCCATGGGTCCTGATCTGGCATTCGATACGGCCGAACTTTTGTGTTTCCACCTGGATGTTGCCGAGCAGTGGGTTGTGGACGAGTTCCCCATCACCAGGCACCAGCTGGCGGCTGCTACGGGTTCTGACCCTACCCTCTCCTGGGTTTTTACGCTGTATTCAGAAGGGTTGGCCAGATCGTCCATCCGCTAAGACTTCTGATCCGTTGCGGAACTACTACACTTTGCGCTACCGCCTCACGGCTAGGGATGGTGTTATCCTCCTCTCCACTTACAATGCTTTGGCACGTGTTGTGGTACCTGCATCTTTGCGTGCTTTGGTCTTGCGCCTCCTTCACCAGGGGCACTGGGGTGTGTCTCGCACAAAATCTCTGGCGCGCCGTCATGTGTACTGGCCTGGCGTCGACTCTGAAATAGCACACATGGTCGCTGCCTGCGGCCCTTGTGCGTCACAGGCCGCTGCCCCGAAGTCATCTTTGTCACCGTGGCCTTCGCCTGAGAAGCCCTGGGAGCGCATTCATGCTGACTTCGCGGGACCTTTTTTAGGTACTTATTGGCTCCTCGTAATTGACGCCTACTCTAACTTTCCTTTCATTGTCTGTTGCATGTCGCCTACCACCGCAGCAACCACCAATGATCTAGCTCACATTTTCTCTTTGGAAGGCCTTCCCAAACTCTTGTTACTGATAATGGTTCGCAATTTGCCTCTTCCGATTTTGCGGATTTTTGTGCCCGTCACAGCATCATCCATGTCACGGCCCCTCTGTTCCATCCACAGTCAAATGGTGAGGCTGAACGACTGGTCCGCACATTTAAGGCTCAGATGACGAAACTCCTGACTCCTTCTGCTGCTGATGATGCGCTTCTCCAATTTCTGACTTCTTACCGTTTCACCCCCATGGGTGACCACAGCCCGGCTCAGCTCTTACATGGCTGACTGCCCCGCACGCTACTTCATCTTCTGCGGCTTTCCACCTCACGGCCACAGGTGCCTTCGCTTTGCCGGTTCACTGCCAAGGACCTTGTATGGGTACGGGGATATGGCGGGCGGCCAAAATGGAGTCCTGGCCGCATCTTACAACACCGTGGCCTACACCTGTGTGAAATCCAGATGGACACGGGTGTTGCAGTGCATCATTCGGACCAGCTTCGGCCTTGTGTGCTGGTAACACATGTTCCGGATGCCACTACACCACCTTCGGCTCTACCTGACACTCGGGATACTGGAATCTCTCATTACTCACAACGCAGTCCTCTCACTAACATATCTGTGCCAGCACATGAACTCAAATGACCATCATCTGTTGGAGCAACTCTACTCGCCTCCTTCTCCTATGGACACAGATACATCGCCCATGTCTCCTGTTATAACAACCAGACTTACCGCAATGGGCAAATTGGTGCATGGGGCCCCAGCAGATTCGACCCCCATGTCTCCTGTGATCTCGACCTGTTATCATAGGGGACACTTCGGTCCATACAGAAAGCCTCCTCCTCGAGACTTCACGGCCAGTCAAACAACACATATGGACGTTAGCAATCTATAGGCCACCTCCATCAAGACCTGTGCAAAAACTTCAAAGGTGGGAAAAGTGTTGTGACTCACCGATCTTTCAAAGTGCCGCCGAGCAGTTACGTGTATCCTCTACATGTGGCGCTGTCTGCCAGCTATGCAGCAGCAGCACCACCTAAGCGGCCAGCCAGCCAGCGGCTGCTAGACTCGGACTCAGTTATGATTTGACTTTTAAAGTGTACACATGTCTTTCTGTGTTTACTTGATCCATGACTTTCATGTATTGCATCTTCCTTGAAATATATTTGTTCAACTTGAAGTTATAACAACCAACATTGTGAATCATAAGATAATAAGGCATTTTTCTACTTTGTTACACAGATGACTTGAAATAGTCTAAGCAGGAGATTTAAAATGTATAAGTAAGTCTATGTGACATAATGACAGAATCATGAAACACATGTTGTGCTGGAATGTGGGCACAAAATTTTAAGCTACAATTTAGTTGAAGAATTGGTAAATTGGATCCTGTACCACAAGTCACATAAGTGTAAGAAACAATACTGGGGACATGCATTTGTTATATCTTGTTTCAGTGGATCATGCATCCCAGCTGTACATATGTATACATTTTAGTAAAAATTGCATATATACAGTAATATAACAAAACAAATACTAAAATCCTACAGTATCTATTAAGAATACTGTAAATAAAAACATTTTGTAGAATTGTATAAAACGTGTTACATATAGTTCCCATATGTTAAGGATTTACTCTCAAAGATATTAGTAATTTTAAAAGAAATGAAAAGAAAAGTATGCTCTGGTTTTCTGATACCTATGTAAGAGCCATCAAGTGTCTGCAATCTATGCCTTATTGTCAGTCAGTTAAACTGTGTACTTCACAGAATGTGGCTCCATGATGCACTTAACTCACCACGTAAACGTAAACAAGTGCAGAAATGTGTACTGTTATGCAATTCACCATTTAATAAGAATCAGTGGATTGTTAGGTTGTGGAAATCCCCAGCTACACAAGGTGCTTTTTAACAGCATTGTTTTCATTTGTGACAAAAGCGATTTTTTTTTTTTATACAAACATGTGTAGAATGTGCTATTTAACAGAACAGCAGTTACAACAATAAATTTTTTAAAGGCAGGAAAACACTGAATTTCCTTTTCTTCATTTGTAATGGCAAATATAAATAATGATTGTACATGTACCCTATGTACACACGTCACTTTACAGATCAGATAATGACAATCTTAACAGTTGAAACCAGTAATCAGCAATAAATTGTATTGAATTTCCTCCAAAACTGTGTATGAACTTTTGATTTTGGAAGAGCTTCATTATTTTCTTAGTTCCAGATGGGGAAGTAAGTGAAAATGTCATATCATTAAACTTTAAGCAAGTTGCTATCTCAACTTGCCACCTTGATTGTTTTGCTGAGCTCTCTGACTCAGTTGTCTCTGCTATGAATCAGCCTCTTATTTAAATCAACAGAGATGTTATTTGGGTCTGTGATCTGTTGTCCTGCCTCTCGTTGTATTGCATATTATACACTGAAGCACCAGAGAAACTGGAACAGACATGCGCATTCAAATACAGAGATATGTAACCAGGCAGAATACGGCACTGCAGTCAGCAACACATATGTAAGACGACAAGTGTCTGGTACATCTGTTAGATCAGTTACTGCAGCTACAATAGCAGGTTATGAAGATTTAAGAGAGTTTGAACATGGTGTTATAGTCAGCGCACAAGCGATGGGACATAGCATCTCTGAGGTAGCAATGAAGTAGGGATTTTCCCATACAACCATTTCACAAGTGTACCATGAATATCAGGAATCTGGTAAAACATTAAATCTTTGACATTCTGCAAGAATGGGACCAACAACAATCATTCACTGTGACAGAAGAGCAACCCTACCATAAATTGCTGCAGATTTCAATTCTCGGCCATCAATAAGTGTCAGAATGTGAACCATTCAATGAAACATCATCAATAAGGGCTTTCAGAGCCAAAGGCCCACTCGTGTACCCTTGATGACTGCACAACACAAAGCTTTATGCCTTACCTGTGCTCAACATTGGGCTGTTGATGACTGGAAACACGTTGACTGGTCGGACGAGTCTGATTTCAAATTGTATCGAGCAGATGGATGTGCATGGGTGTGGACACAACCTCATGAATCCATGGACACTGCATGTCAGCAGGGAACTGTTCAAGCTGGTGGAGGCTCTGTAATAGTGTGAGGCATGTGCAGTTGGAGTGATGGGATCCCTCATATGTCTAGATATGACTCTGACAAGTGACACATACGCAAGCATCCTGTCTGATTACCTACATCCATTAATGTCCATAGTACATTCCGACGGACTAGGGCAATTCCAGCAGGACAATGCAACCTCTCACACATCCATAATTGCTACAGAGTGGCTCCAGGAACACTCTGCTGAGTTTAAACACTTCCACTGGCCGCTAGACTCCCCAGACACGTACATTACTGAGAATATCTCGGATGCTTTGCGACGTGCTGTTCAGAATAGATCTCCACCCCATTGTGCTCTTTCAGATTTATGGACAGCCCAGTACAATTCATGGTGTCAGTTCCCACCAGCACTACTTCAGACATTAGTTGAGTCCATGCCACACATCATGTTGCAGCACTTCTGCATGCTCGCAGGGGACCTACATGATATTAGGGAGGTTTATCGGTTTCTTTGGCACTTCAATGTATACAGGTGTGTTCACAGAGGATGATCATGATGAGATCGAACAACCTCCCCACACAATCCGTGAAAGGGTGAACCCACTCTTGGAGTTAAATAACACATCACTTGAGCTGTTTCATTTTGAGAAAGGTACTGTTGAGCAATTAGTACTAAGGCTTAGAGATTATCTGATGAAACCAACAAAAGAAACCAACTGCTCACTCCAGTGTGCATCTTGCTGTTAACCCTAAAATTTTACACCTCAGGAACCTGTCAAATAGTGGTTGGTTATCCGTTTAAAGCAGACATAACAACAGCTTGCAGAGATGTCCATAAGGTATCAGCCTTATGAGAGAATTAAAGTCAACAGCAACTTCTCGCCATGCCTTTGCCTTGTTGGCCCCAGTGACTTTATCCATTTCTTTTTGCACTGTATTACATCTTTATACCATCCCAACTCAATTTCCAGCAGCAAATCTTTCTCATATTGAGAAAAGTATGGCGACTGCTCTGTTTTCTGTTCACTTGCTCCTATGGTCATATCACGACATCTACAATAATAAATACTGCAAATCTACGATGTACAATAAATATCTGCAGTCAAAGTGCAGTAATCATATTGATAGCCCCGATTTTAGCCATGTTGCCAAGCACGTTATGTGCTATCTAAGATCAAATCTGAAACTGCTTTGGTGGATCCAAGTTCAGCATGATACAATAGAGCTGAGTCCTAAACATAGTTCTCTTCCCGATCTAACATCAATTTTATCTCCACACAGCAATGTTTATACAATCAGCCCTAAATGTCCTTTGTCATATTGCTACGATGGATAAAAGATAAAACGTGGTTGACTGCCTGTGTGTCATTCGATAACATGGCCAATAACTCAGATGGCAAGTAGACACTAGAACATAAGCGGTTAAAAAAAAGGGCATTCAGCCAGGAAACGGCAAACTGTCAAAGGTTGATGACAATGAGCACATAGTGGTGAGGGGTCACCACCTAAAAAATGACAATGGCTTAAATAATAGTGCCCAATACATAAACTAACTACACTACTGGCCATTAAAATTGCTACACCACAAAGATGACATGCTACAGATGTGAAATTTAACCAACAGGAAGAAGATGCTGTGACATGCAAATGATTAGCTTTTCAGAGCATTCACACAAGATTGGCACTGATGGTGAAATCTACAACATGCTGACATGAGGAAAGTTTCCAACCGATTTCTCATACACAAACTGCAGTTGACCGGCATTGCCTCGTGAAATGTTGTTGTGAAGCCTCGTGTAAGGAGGAGAAATGCATATCATCAAGTTTCTGACTTTGATAAAGGTCGGATTGTAGCCTATCGCAATTGTGGTTTATCGTATCGTGACATTGCTGCTCGCGTTGCTTGAGATCCAATGACTGTTAGCAGAATATGGAATCAGTGGGTTCAGGAGGGTAATACAGAATGCTGTGCTAGATCCCAATGGCCTCGTATCACTAGCAGTCGAGATGACAGGTATCTTATCTGCATGGCTGTAACGGATCGTGCAGCCAAGTCTCGATCCCTGAGTCAACAGATGGGATCGTTTGCGAGACAACAACCATCTTCACTAACAGTTCGACAATGTTTGCAGCAGCATGGACTACCAGCTCGGAGACCATGGCTGCGGTTACCATTGATGCTGCATCACAGTAGGAGCACCTGCGATGGTGTACTCAATGACGAACCTGGGTGCACAAATGGCAAAACGTCATTTTTTCGGATGAATCCAGGTTCTGTTTACAGTATCATGATGGTCGCATCCGTGTTTGGCGACATCACGGTGAACTCACACTGGAAGCATGTATGCGTCATCACCATATTGCCATATCACCCGGCGTGATGGTATGGGGTGCCATCGGTTAGACGTCTCGGTCACCTCTTGTTCACATTAACGTCACTTTGAACAGTGGACATTACATTTCAAATGTGTTACAACCCGTGGATCTACCCTTCATTCGATCCCTGCGAAACCCTACATTTCAGCAGGATATTACACGACTGCATGTTGCAGGTCCTGTGCTGGCCTTTCTGGATACAGAAGATATTTTACTGCTGCAGCGCTTTCTCCAGATCTCTCAGCAATTGAAAATGTCTGGTCAATGGTGGCCGAGCAACTGGCTCATCACAATACGCTAGTCACTATTATTGATGAACTGTGGTATTGTGTTGAAGCTGCATGGGCAGTTGTACCTGTACACTCCATCCAAGCTCTGTTTGACTCAATGCCCAGGCGTATCAAGGCCTTTATTACGGCCAGAGGTGGTTGTTCAGGGTGCTGATTTCTCAAGATCTATGCACCCAAATTGCGTGAAAATGTAATCATGTTTCAATTCTAGTATAATATATTTGTCCAATGAATAGCCATTTATCATACGCATTTCTTCTTGGTGTAGCAATTTTAATGGCCAGCAGTGTAAAATGATGTCCTAGTGGCAAGAGGGCCAAGAGATGGTCAACAAAGTCACTGGGAGAGGTTTAACTCCCTGGAGCTAGTTCCCATGAAGAGAAGACCAGTGGTGATGCCAAAGTGACACCACCAACTGACAGACAGAACACAGAAATCATTGGAAGGGAATGGGGAATGAAGAGCTAGCCGGCTGAGGTAGTAGGACTGTAGCCTTGGGAGAAGCACCAGCACCCACATAAAAAACTCAGCAGCTCCCTCAAGAGTGAGCAAGTGGAAGCTTTCTTGGACCCATTGCACTGTGGAGTCAATTGGGTACAGCTACAGGACACAGAGGATATGAATGGCACTAGCAAAATGCAGGAAGATCTACAGCGGATAGGCACTTGGTGCAGGGAGTGGCAACTGACCCTTAACATAGACAAATGTATTGTATTGTGAATACATAGAAAGAAGGACCCTTTATTGTATGATTATATGATAGCGGAACAAACACTGGTAGCAGTTACTTCTGTAAAATATCTGGGAGTATGCGAACGGAATGATTTGAAGTGGAATGATCATATAAAATTAATTGTTGGTAAGGCGGGTACCAGGTTGAGATTCATTGGGAGAGTCCTTCGAAAATGTAGTCCATCAACAAAAGAGGTGGCTTACAAAACACTCGTTCGACCTATACTTGAGTATTGCTCATCAGTGTGGGATCCGTACCAGATCGGGTTGACGGAGGAGATAGAGAAGATCCAAAGAAGAGCAGTGCGTTTCGTCACAGGGTTATTTGGTAACCGTGATAGCGTTATGGAGATGTTTAGCAAACTCAAGTGGCAGACTCTGCAAGAGAGGTGCTCTGCATCGCAGTGTAGCTTGCTCACCAGGTTTCGAGAGGGTGCGTTTCTGGATGAGGTATCGAATATATTGCTTCCCCCTTTCCCCCTACTTATACCTCCCGAGGAGATCACGAATGTAAAATTAGAGAGATTTGAGCGCGCATGGAGGCTTTCCAACAGTCGTTCTTCCCGCAAACCATACGCGACTGGAACAGAAAAGGGAGGTAGTGACAGTGGCACGTAAAGTGCCCTCCGCCACACACTGTTGGGTGGCTTGTGGAGTATAAATGTAGATGTAGATGTAGATAAGAGAATTTGAGCATATGACAAAATTAAAAAGTCTGTGTTGCCATTTGTATTTTGTGGCCCGGTAGAGGGCAAAGAGCTCTGCTGTAAATATTGAGCAGTGTTCCTGAAGATGATACTGGAAATAGTCAGTGACAACAATGAAGTCACAAGTGAAACCACGGTCAGTGTTAGAGCCATCAGTGTACACAAAGGTGCTATCACTAACTTGCATGCTAAGGTTGAGAAACTTATGGCAGTAGATAGAATCTGGAGTAGTTTCCTTATGAAGCGAATCAAGTCCAAGATGAAAGATGAATATGGGCTGTTGACAAAGCCAAGGTGATAATGGGTTTGCACTCACTGGGAATATGGCGGTAGTGTGAAGTTAAACTGCTGAAGCAATAGCTGAAAGAGAGCTCTGAGAGGTAACAGACAAGGAGGACATGCCCCATACTGGCAGTCTAGGAAGTCAGCAAAGAAGGAGGCACAGTATGGGTGGTTGGGTAAGGAACACAAAGGACTTGAGTATCCACTGAGGAGGAAATCACACTGGGAAACAGTGGTAGTTGTGCAGCCTCTGTATAGAGACTGTCAACCGAGCTAGTGTAAAAGACACCAGTGACCAAACAGATTCCACGATTGTGGATTGTATTAAGATGGTGCGAGATGGACGGACATACAGATGCACAAACGAAACACCCATAGTCTAGTTTCAAAAGGACAAGGGACTGGTACAAATGGGGGAGGGTGGTCTGATACACACCCTGGAAAGTGCCATTTAGAACACACACGACATTGGTGGATTGGGAGCAGAGAATGTTTGGTATTAAGAATGAGCCCATGGAATTCTGTAGTTTCAGTGAACAGAAGAACAACAGGCCCAAGACATAAAGACACTGCACCACCAGAAATTCATACAAACAGTTTTGTCAGTGGAAAAGCAAAAGACATTGTGAGTGCTGCACAAGTGAACACCACCGAGACATTACTGAAGACATTGTTCAAGGAGGCAAGTCCATGAAGAATTGCAGCAGATCACAAAGTCATCGATGAAAAGGCAACCTGAAATGCCTAGTGGAAGATAGGCCATAATAGAATTAATGACCATAGCAAAGTGGATGATGGTCAGGACACAACATTGAAGCACCCCATTTTCCTGGATAAAGGTGTCTGACAAGGCCATGTTTTGAAATGTGGTCTGTGGCCTCAGAAGCCCCTTGTGTATAGAGTACAGAGGATACTAGTCCCCCAGCAGGTATCACGGTCTTTCTTCAAATCAAAAAACGTGGCCACAGTCGGGTATTTCAACAGAAAATCATTCATTACATGGGTGTGAAACATGGACATGGACGATAAATAGTTTGGACAAGAAGAGAATAGAAGCTTTCGAAATGTGGTGCTACAGAAGAATGCTGAAGATTAGATGGGTGGATCACATAACTAATGAGGAGGTATTGAATAGAATTGGGGAGAAGAGGAGTTTGTGGCACAACTTGACAAGAAGAAGGGACCAGTTGGTAGGACATGTTCTGAGGCATCAAGGGATCACAAATTTAGCATCGGAGGGCAGCGTGGGGGGTAAAAATTGAAGAGGGAGACCAAGAGATGAATACACTAAGCAGATTCAGAAGGATGTAGGTTGCAGTAGGTACTGCGAGATGAAGAAGCTTGCACAGGAGAGAGTAGCATGGAGAGCTGCATCAAACCAGTCTCAGGACTGAAGACAACAACAACAACAACATGGGTTGACAAAGTGACTAGATGGGCAACCGCAGAACAGCATGCTCGAAATCTACATTGTGTAGTGGTTAGCAGATTGCAAGATTTGAGCCACTGAGTGGTAGCTAGAAGTAAGGTGTTTGTCCTTACCGAACTTAGGTATGGGTATGGCAGCTGCTTCACACCAGCATCTGGGAAATGTGTCATCTGCCCAAATGTGATTGTACATACAAGGAGGAAGTGCTTGCCCACAAGAGCAAAATACAACAACATCTCAACGTGAACATCACCCGGCCATGGGGAGTAAGATCAGGGTGAAGTGAAAGCAAGATCTAGCTCCCTCACAGTAAAAGCGGTATGGTAGCATTGACAATTCTGAGAGGAGAAAAGTATCACCCAAGCCTCCTCCACTCATTTCGCTAGAGGAAGGTGGGGCGATAGCAGGTAAAGTGTTAGAGGTAGCAATAGTATCCACGATGACATCATCTGCAATGGTCAGGCAAGAAATTGGGGAATAGAGCCATTTGTTTGTCTGCTAAGAACAAGGACTTCCTCTTGGAGAAAGATCCAAAAAATATGCCATAGAGACAGTAGAGGTCCCAATCTAAAGATTAAATGTCCTTCACCATATTGTTATGGTGGCCAACCCATACATTGTTCACTAAAACAGCTAATAACTCAGACATCAAACTTACATTACATTGCAAGCAGTTAAAAAAGGGGCTTTCAACAGGAAATGGCATACCATCAAAGGTTCATGCCAATGAGCCCAAGGTGGTGAGGGTCATCACTAAACAAATAGTGATGGCTAAAGTGACAGTGCTCAACACACAATCTAGTTAAAATGATCTCCTCACTGCAAGAGGGCCGAGAGCAGGTTGGCCAAGGCACTGGGAAAGGTTTAATTCCCCAAGATTTGTTGCCATGATGGGAAGACCAGTGGTGCTGCCAAAGTGACACCACCTGCTGACAGATGGCAACACAGAGACCTTTGGAAGGAACAAAAGAACTAGCGGGCTGAGGTAGGAGGACTGCAGCGTAGGCAGCAACATCAGGAGCCTCCCATCAGGCCAATATGACTAGGAACCCAATTAACATGATGTAGCCCTCTCAAGACTGAGCAAGTTGAAACTTTCTTGGACCTGAAAAAAGAGTGTGTGTGGGCACTAAGGGTGCATCATCCAATTGAAGGCAATGACGCCTTCATCCGAGAGGTATGTTTGGATTTCTGCCTCAGTAAGACCATTGAGCAGCCTAGTTAAATAACACCACGGGAAGAATTCAGCATTCGATGAGCCTTGGCATGAACAGGATAGTCGTGGAGGATCAAAGCTGCAAGCAGTTGTTGTGCTTGAGAATCAAAAGTAGTCTCCAAAAGCAAAGTGCCATTTCATAAAAGAGGGCAGGATTTCACAGGGCCAGCAATTGCTTCAACACTTTTATGAATAATAAATGGATTTACCATAGCAAACGACTGACTGTCTTCAGTACACGAAACCACGAGGAATCATGGTGCATCTGGGAGGGTCTTGGAACTGTTGGCCTCATTCTGTTTATGTTTAGTTGACATAGACTGAGAAGATGTTAGGCTCATTGTCAGAAAATCCCCTACGATTGCCAGCATCTCTAATGGTGCATTCCTTCCAACTTCCCGCCCCCCCCCCCTCCGCCCCCCCCCCCCCCCTGAGATGCACCTGCCTTAGGTGATTGTTCACACCTCAGGTTACAGCTCCTAAACACCTGACAGAGGGACCAATAGGCAATGTAGGAAGGTAGCAGCTCAGGCAATCACCCCTCCCTGGGCCTGGCCTTACCAGGGGGTACGTGTGAACCCTACCTGTCAACCTGGGGCTGGGAATTACTCATTATCCAGTCAACTGCTATGCATCAGATGCATCGGCTGGGGTTCAGGAGTGCACAGCTAGGAAGGAGAAAAAGAGGAACTTCAAACGCCAAAGTGTTGGAAGGATAGAAAAAGGGGAATGCATGATTAAAGAAGGAACGAAAGACAGTGGAGAGACTGTTCTGATATTGTCGATTCATTATGCATAACATATTTCCAACAACATCCCAAACATGGTCCCCAAGGGAGGGGAAAAAGAATAGCAAGAGGACAGACAAGCAGCACAGAAGGGAAAATATGCTGCAAAGACTAGGGCCCCATGGTAACCAAGCACGAGCCTGACAAAGAGCACTGAGCCCCCTGGGGGCATGTTAGGATGTAAGTGGTTTAAAAAAGGGAATTCTGTCAGGAAACGGCGTACCACCAAAGGTCCATGACAATGAGCCCAAAGCACTGGGTGATCACCACTTAAGAAATGGTGATAGCTAAAATGAAAGTGCCCAACACATAACCTAATTAAAATGATCTCCTCAAAGTGAGAGGGCTGAGAGGAGGTTGGCCAAGCCACTGGGAGGAGTTTAATTCCCCAGAGCTTGTTCCCATCATTGGAAGACCAGTGGTGATACCAAAGTGACACCACCTGCAGACAGATGGCAACACAGAGATCATCGGAAGGAACAAAAGAACTAGTAGTCTGAGGTACAAGGACTGCAGCCTTGGCAGCAGCATCAGCAGCCTCATTTTCCATCAGATCAACTTGACCAGGAACCTACATAAATGTCACATGATTCCCTCAGGACTGAGCATGTGGAAGCTTTCTTGGACCTGTTGCACTAAGGGATGGACCGTGTACAGTACACAGAATCTCTGAAGGGCATTGACAGAATTGGAGTTGATGACACAATTGAAAAGCCTGTGTTGCCAGATGTACAGCATGACCTGATTCAGGTAAAAGAGCTCTGCTGTAAATACTGAGCAGTGTTCTGGGGAACAACACTGAAAATCATTCATGCCAATGACAAAGGCACACCTAACACCATGGTCAGTCTGAGAGCCATCTTGGTATACAAAAGTTCTACCACTTAGTTCTGTGCAAAGGTCATGAAATTTACAGTGATAGACCGAATCTGGAGGTATTTCCTTTGGAAGCAAATCAAGTCCAAGATGAACACAGACTACTGCACAAAGCCAAGGTTGTGAAGGATTCACACCCATCAGGAAAGTGGCAGGTAGCATGAAGTTAACCTTCCACAGTTATAGCTGAAAGTGAACTCCAAGAGGTAACAGAGAAGCAGTACATATCCCATACTGGCTGTCAAAGAAGTTATCACAGAAGGAGGCGTAGGATTGGTGGACGGGTAGGGAAGACAAACGATTTGTGTATGCACTGAGTAGAAAATCATGCTGGCAGGACAGTGGTAGTTCAGCAGCTTCTGCATAGAGGCTTTAAATTGGGCTAATGTAAAAGGCACCAATGGCCAAACACATTCCACAATGGTGGATTGTATTAAGATGATGTAAGATGGATGGACATACAGGTGCATAAACAAAACACCCATTGTCTAGTTTCGAATGGACAAGGGATTGGTACAAATGGAGGATGGTCTGATCCACATCCCAGAAAGTAACTCTTAGGACACATAGGACATTATTGGAGTGGGTGCAGCAAGTGTCCAGGTAAGACACATGAGAAAGTTTCCTATCGAGCATAAGCCCCAGAATTTTTTTAGTTTCAGTGAATGGAAGAGCAACAGGTCCAAAATGTAAAGTTGGTCGAAGAAACTCACTGCACTGCCAGAAATTCATACAAATGGTTTTGTCAGTGGAAAAATGAAAGTCATTGTCAATGCTTGATGAGTAACGATGATTGAGACACCTATAAAGATGCCGCTCAAGGAGACAAGTCCATGGACAACTGCAATAGGTCTCAAAAGTGTCGACGAAAAGGGAGCCGGAAATGTCCACTGGGAGACAGGCCATAACAGGGTTAATGGTTATAGCAAAGAGCACGATGCTCAGGACAGAGCCTGAGGCATCCCATATTCCTGGATAAAGGTGTCCAACAAGCCAGAACCCACATGTACCTTGAAATTGAGTTCTTTGAAAAATACTTCAAGGAAATGTGCATGCGGTCTCAGAAGCCCCATGTGTAGAGAGTACAGAGGATAGCAGTCCTCCAGCAGGTGTCATAGGCTTTCTCCAAATCGAAAAACATGGCCATAGTTTGGCATTTCTGCATAAAACTGTTCATGAGATGGTCAAATGCAGAAAAGTGCACTTGAAATCCACATTGAGGTTGGTTAGTAAATTGCAAGACTCAAGCCACCATACCTGCTGGGCATGAATCACATGTTCATCACCTTGCAAACACAGCTGGTGAGAGACATGAGACGGTAGCTAAAAGAAAGGTGTTTTGTCCTTATCAAGCTTAGGTATGGGTGTGACAGTGGCTTCATGCCATTGTCTGGGAAACATGCCATCTGCCAAAATCCAATTGTACATATGAAGGAGAAATTGCTTGCCCACAAGAGAAGGGTGCTACAACATCTGAATGGGAACATCGTCCAGCCTTATGGCAGAAGACCAGGATGAAGTGAGAGCATGATCTTGCTCCCATATAATAAAGGCGGCATTGTAGCAAGTTCACTGGAGGGTTATAAGAAGTATTCGTGGGAGTGTTCCTTTTGTCCTTTCCGGTCTACTGGTTGTGAAACATGGTATTTTGCCATCAGGGGTGAGTATTTAGTGGTTTTATTGTGCACCTGGAAGAGAAGGAGACAGGGATGCTACTGTGATACTGGTGATTTTATGACTGCAGTGCTGAATTTGAAGTTGGAAGTCTTTGTAGCCATGTCCTTCATGGAGTGAGGTGTAGCAAGAACAGCACTGTAAGTGGCAGATGATAAAATGCAGAGCTTTCAACTAACCAACAACTTATCTGTGAGGGGGCAAGGTACTTTTTGTGTCACTTGGATCTCCTATATAGCCCATTAATCGAGATACATGGAACACTCACAAGATGAGTTGGCATGGTCTCCATTACAATTGGTACAGAGCAGGGGAGGAGGCAGGCAGTCACCCTCATGAGTATCCCTACCACAAGTAACACACTTGGCCGTTGGAGGACATTTGAGTGTGGCTTAACATTGACACTGGTATGGGTTTGGAATGTAGAGTCAGACTGTGATGACATGATAGCCTGCTTTCATCTTTGATGGAAGCACTAATTTATCAAAAGTGAGAAAGAGAGTCTGCATTTAAAACAAGGTGTCATTAACTGTTTTTATCACCCAATGGTCTGCAGTGAGGCCCTGATCAGAGAGGTAAGTTTCAATTTCTCCCTTGGTCAGATCATCAAGCAGTTGAGTGTAAATAACACCGCATGAAGAATTTAGCATACAATGGGCGTTGTTGGGCTTGAAAATCACTATTGATCTCCAAAAGCAAAATCCCATTACATAAATGAGAGCAGATTCCACAGGGCCAGCAACTGCAATAACACCTTTCTGAGTAACAAATGGATTATCCGTAGCAAATGACTGACCTTCTTTAGTGCATGATACCATGAGGAACCAATGTGTGGCTGGGTGAGTCTTTGAATCTCTAGCCCCATTCCTTATACGTTTAGTAGATGTAGACTGAAATGGTGATTGGCTCATTGTGAGAAAATCCCCCATGATTGACAGTGTCTTCAACGGCGTGCCCCTTCCGACTGAGGACCTCACTGTGAGGAAGGGGGGACGGGGGTGGCTCAACCACCTTAGGTGATTGTTCACACCTCAGGTCACACTCCCGAACTCCTGATAAAGGGACCAATTACAATTTAGGAAGGTAACAGCTCAGGCAAATCACCTATCCCTGGACTTGGGCTGTAACAGGGGGTTCATGTGAACCCTACCTGTTGACCGAGGGCTGGGAATTGTGTTACACATTCACCTGTTACCCGTCAAACATGTGCGCCAGCCTTCAGGAGCTCACACAGGGAGAGAAAAAATATAGAGGAAGGGTAGGAGATGGAGAATGATGAAAGAAAGAAAAAACAGATGGGGGGCCGTTCTGATGTCAGGCTATTATAACTTCAGAACACACTCCCAGAAATATCTCAGAGACAGTTCCCCAAAGGAGGGGAAAAAATTACAGAAGGACAGACGTGCAACGTGGGAAGAGAAGATGTGCTGCAAAGGTTGGACCCCAGTGGTAGCCACATATAAACTCACCAAAGAATGATGAGCCCCCTGGGGGTGGGAGAGGGGATGGGGGGCAAGGAGGGGTGGGGGAGGGGGGGGGGGGAGGGGAAGGAAGATTGTTTTCAACACCACAGCAATTTACTAGGTACAGTCCTGTTGCAGGTGGTATGCTGCTGCCTTCCTTCGACCTTTTAACTGATTTACCCATCCAGTTTAATGTGCATTTTGAACAATGGTGCAACTCGACACTTTTCACATCAGCAAAAATTTCCAGGGGTGAAAATAGTGATAAGTAACAGACCAAACTCCTAGTATTGATCAGGAACCTTTGGATATGTAATCTGGCACTTTACATCTGAGCTACCACCTTCACACATCTTACAGAGGGAACAAAAATCGACCTCTGCCATGCTGAACATTCTTACCTGTTCATGTTGTGAATGGTGGACACTTTGGCTGTTGTTGTTCACATCACAAAGCAAGAAAGCAGTTTCATCATCAATGAAACTAACATTTTTGTAACCACTACGAAATTTATGGTGATGATAGGGCAGTATTCATGGTGTGGTGTCATCGAAAAAGCAAGGCCCCGTGTTGAAGCTAGCACCTCATGACGGAACCATGAGCTAAGGACAGCCACTGCCAGCTGTGGCCATGAATGAAAGGTGTCAATGAAGACACACTGTCAAGAAGTCCTCCCATACACCATTTGTGCTGGAAGCCCACTTACATCAGAGTGGAGTGCCACTTAGCCCACTGTCGAAAAGCCCACTCTTTGATAGCAGCATCATCATAGTTCGATCTACGAGTGAGCTCGTGTCATTAGTCGCAACTGTGTACTAAATTTCACAGTTAAATGTAAAGTGAGATTTGACTGTCATTCAGTGCAAGAATGAAACTGTTATCATTGTATTCTATGAAATATATACCGACCCTAATGCAGACACAAATGTCTGCCAAAGTTAAATTTTCTGTATTAAAGTTTTTTTACTGAAAGTGATCTAATGTTCATTGTATGTTATAGTATCTACTCGATAGCCACCAGAAATAAATACTTAGAACTGTTGTCTAGGATTGCTAGGACACACATATAAATGGCAACGAGTATGTTCTCAGATGTGTTCAAGTGTGTTTTCTTGTTGCTACATATAAACATGGGGACAAGTGATTTTGACTACGGTAACTTCCACCCTCGCTTGCTTGTGTGGGTGTACTTTGTGTATTGCTAGTCACAGCAGTGATAATATTTCAGTATTTTTGTATCTAATATAAAGTGTTTAACCAGTCTGAGCCCCAGTGTGAACTATTTTTAAACAAAATTACTCAGGTACAGACACAGCAAACTGAATGACTGCTGCTCAGTGTTCAAGAGATGACAAACTTACTGTTGCAACAAACAGCACCAGCCCTGGTTGCTGCATCCAAATTTTGACAGTTTAGCTGCAAGGAGGAAGATTGGTCAAATGTTGTTCTCAACTGGAAGGCCTCTTCTCTACAGAAAACATTAAAGGCACAGCTCCATTGCATTCTTTCTATGCACTGTGGGAGCCAATGTCTATTGTCTGCATCTCAGATTGTTTCCCAACTCTCGTCCAGAAGATTTTGATCATGAAGAACTCATTAGGAAACTCAATGAGCAATACAAGACACAAATTCATGTTACTGTAAGGAAAATTAATTTTTTTCGTCTTAAGAAGTATCGTAAAAAGTCATTCAAACATTGGATTTCTGAACATGTCAGATGTATGCATACATGCTGATATCCTGAAATTATTAGATCTAGACCTTACAACAGTTCTGTCAAATGCAGAAACTCAAAAGTATAGTAGACACAACTGAAGTTGATTTTGAGGCTCAGTCTGTTTCTCCTGTTGACAGGTGCACAAGGCACTTCATCTACAGTTAATGTAAAAGTGAATAAAAACAGCGCACAGATTAGAAGTAAAACCCTTTCATCACATGGTACATCAGATTTACTTTAGAATATGATGAGAAAGTTTTATCAACAGTGTTTTTCTACTCAGGCTAGGAAAACATGTCTTTGTTATGAAGCAAAGTGCTTTAAGTGTGGTAAGCAAGATCATATAGAGATTGTTTGTTACAATGCTGCTAGACCAGGCACGAGTCTACCTCATGACTACAGAGTAGTTGTCAGTGCAAACGCATTGCCATGGCCGCACCGATGCAGCAAGCACAAATATAGTCTCTCTTTTTCACTTCGCTGTAGTCCACAGACAGAAGAACAAACTTTTATCTAATTAAGAGTGGTTCACAAGACAGTTCAATTTTTAATTGGACACAGCTCTCTCTGGTTCTTTAATAGATAATGACACCTATGATATGATTGATAGCAGACCTGCTGATAAAATGGCGATATATTAATAATTTTTTCCAGAAAATATAGATATACATCGATGACATATTTGCACCAATATATCGATATCGAAATGGCAATATCGAGTGCCAGTACTTTTATTTTATATTTTTTGCAATTTTAGGTAGATATTTGAGATTGTTCTTTTGAAAATGTAGTAGATCATAAATTTACTTTCACTGTGTGAAGGAGTCTTACTACTTTTTGAGGTTTCATCTCACATCCTGACTTTCTCTTTCCCAGAGCAAAGAAGTATAGGTGGCGCAAAGAAGAAGTCCGATGGTAAGGGATGGCGGGGAAGGGGGGGGGGGGGGGGGTGCTGTGAATGGAATAACAAGATTCCTGATGAGAACAAATAGCACAGCAGTTGTGTTAAAATTTTTTTAAAACAATTATTGTGCTATTCCTTCACATTGGCGTTCTTCAAATACAATTGCTGAAAATGACGGACATAAATATAAATGAGAATCTTGGTGTTTGCAGTGGACGGAGACGTATGAGGAGAAATGCTAACATAATCAGTGCTCGGTGCTACCAACAATAACTGCATTTAACTTCATCACGCAATTTTGACAAATTCGAATAATGGACACATCGGAGACCTGTGACACTTACATGTAGCTACCATTGTTAGTAAAGTGATTATCGCTAAGTGTGATCGTGCATTGTTTACCTTTCAATTCTTGCTCTAAAGGGGGATAAGTAGGCTGCTAGCTTGTTGATGTACAGAATGTCTAATAATAAATCAATACTTAAATATACAGCTCTAAAACTGGCAGTATATTTACAATGTGCAGCCAATATTTTTATAGGCCAGTACGTCGATATCTTTTTCAGTCGACACATTGATAATTTCTTCAATATTATGATGGTCGGTAATTATATTTTTTAAATATCGTTACATCGGATTCCCAATATTTTTAAGAATATCAACTGTCCTAATTGATAGCATACTGCTAAAGAAGCATATTTCTATTTTGTCTGCTTATGGCAGACATACCAGTGCATAGCATGTGCAGTTTCTCAGAAATTTTCACCAGAAACTGTACCCTGTTGTATCTTCCGTGGCCACCACAGAAGCAGTTTATTCCAGCAGGTCAGTCAAAGCGTCAGCCACAGGACAAAGTTTTACTCAAAGTTTTTGGTAAGTAACAATATTGGGAGCATGGTGTCATAACTATTGGGTCATTTGTCTTACATCATTCAAGGTTCATGTGGGCTCCACCCGCACCACCAGAATCAGCTGCGGCACTCTTATATCAATGATTCAGTTGCAGAATTTTTGCTCACAGACCCAGAATGTCACTGGGGTCATCCAAAGCAGTCATACTGTCTCTCCACCCATTGTGGTCAGTGCTGTATGGGGAATGGTGTTGCACCACTGATGCAAACTCAGCCAGAGCTGATTTCCATGGAGGCACTGCCTCGGGATAGCTGCTGTGATGTCTCTGCAATTAAACATGCTGTCCTCCTGAACACAGAGTTTGCTTCTCCAGATGCAGACATGCACCCCGTGGCTGGTTTTTCAGCCAGTGTTCCCAATTTCTCTCAAGGTGGAGACTGGGTTGAGGACAGGAACCTGCCCTCAGCCATTGCTACATTCCCTATCTCATCACTTACATCTGTATTCAGGCCTTCCCCCTCACTACCATCATGTAACCCAGCACTACACAATGATGGTAAGGCGTTTGGAGGGAGAAGGGAGGTGGAGAGGAGAAATGTGGTTTTGTCTGAGGAGTGAGGTCCCATGTAAAAGTTGACCGCACATGACAGAACCTAAGCTAAGGACAGTCACTGCCACACACACCCAGGAACGAGAAATAATGATGAAAATAGGCCCTAAAGAAGTCCCATAAGCTGCCGTTGCCGAAAGCCTTCTTATGTCAGAGTGCGGAGACACTCGGCACTCTCTTGGAGATCCCACTTTGATAGCAGCATCCTCATAGTTCAGATCCAGAAGTGAGCTTGTGTCATTAGTCAGAACTGTGTACCAAAATTCAGAGTTAAATGTAAAGTGAGATTTGACTGCCTTTCAATGCAAGAACTAAACTTTTATCATCATGTTCTGCTATTATACCAAATTATATGGACATGAATCTCTGCTCGAGTTAAGTATTCTGTATTAAAGTGTTTTACTGAAACTATTGTAATGTTCTTTATATATTGTATAATCTACTTATCTCCTCCAGAAGTAAATACTTAGAATTGTTGTCTAGACTAGCTACAACATATATAAAACACATTATCACCTGTAATCACAGATGGCCCTAAAGATAGTGTAATGTTACACCAAAATCTATAAAAATTAAATTATACCTATAAATACAGCTAAAGGTGTCATCCATTATATATAAAAGTGCAGTTATAAGAGTTGAAGGACATCAGAAAGAAGCAGTAATTGTGAAGGGACTGACTGGGTTGTAGTCTATCCCTGATGTTATGTGTACTACACAATTAAAGATTACTTATTGACTCAGAGTAGTTGTTAATAATGAAGGTGGATGACATCACTGTGTCATGTTATGATACATAACTATGATGTAACGCTTTTATAAAAACATTGTGTGTCAAGACAGCAACAACATGTCATCCTCTAGAGTTCAATATATCATTCATCTTGGGGGGATGCTGATTTAGTTCGTTAGGTAGACTAAGGGGAGGAAATGGGGATGTGCAAAGGGCATAGGTGAATGTTTCAGGGTCTGGAGTCAGTTTTCTGAAGAGACTGGAGTTAGTGCAAAGGACAGAGCAGCACATTCATGTTACAAGAGTCACCAAGTGTCCTTAAGGTACGTTTACAACTGTGTGCTTTGTGCTCGTCACTGTGTGACTGTACTTACCCCACACACAAGTAAAGGCACGTGTGTAGATTGCATACCTCTTCCTTAACATGTGTGTGCAAGTCAGTCCATTCAGACCCGTATTCACGCTGGGCACCTCTACTTCTGTGCGGAGCAAGCAACAGCCGCACAGCAGCTTTTTGCGAGGCACGAAGATAAATTCACTTTCAGTATGTTCAGTGATGGAGGACTACACTGTATCAGAAACAAACTGTATGTAAATCAAAGAACACTATATAACATGGATGCATCAAATGAAGCAGTGCCGCTGTTAAAATGATGATATATTTGGAAGGCTGGAGTTTACCCTGTCTGGCTGTACAAGTTAGCAGCCAGTCAACAAATATTATAGGGAATTGCTTTAAAACATTTTATTTCAAAGGCCCCAGTCAAGTATTCACAAGTTTTCTCCTATAGTAAGTTCAACCATGCCTATGTGACACAAGCTGCCAGCCTTTCAGGAGCAAGGAAGTCCTGTCCGGTTACAGCTGCTAACAAGAGATGCTTTCAGTCCTCTCTGAAACTGCTAGTGAATTCGTGCCATCAATTTAGCCAATAGCATGTATGGGAGGCATGTCACATGTATGATCACTGGAGGGTTCTGCAGAGCAGAACACATTGCTTCTCTCTCATGATCCAGAGCTCAAGCAGAACAGATTTCTTTCTCAGGAGGCAGAGCCCTCCCCTCCACTCCGATTGTGCACTTTATTTAGTTGTTCAACCTCCTAGACAAGCCTATACCTGGTAACTTCCTACCCTAGATGTACCCCTCATATCCCCTACATTGAATTATATTCTCCCTATTTGACCTAATTTCCTGTTCTACCATTAAACGTAAAAACTTGATGCCGACCTTGTAAGTCCTGATCACTCAACCTCTGGGACATTGTCATCAGCAATGAGATGACCTCACTCATAGACATCAGTATTACAATCATAATACGTTCCCATCATTCAGTCCGTAGGGCAATCATTGACTTTTAGTTCATGTTTGATATTGTGTGGCTGGTCAGTATTCACTGCTGTTATTCTACTGTGAGCTGAGCCTGAGTTGCAGTGTGCTGGTTATGCTTTTGGTCAGACACATATCAGTGCTCATGGCAAAGTCTACTGCACTGTTTTGCTGCCCACCACAGTGTGGACTGTGTCTAACGGAGGACAGTGCACCACACTAACACCTGCATGCTGCATGCATGCCACCCCATTTGACAGTTGCAGCTGGCAAAGCTCCTCAGTCGCCGCATGGTGACCCCGAACCAGGCGCTGAGACAGACGGGGAAAAAGATGTGCGATGTGTCCGTGTCGTTCCTGTGCATGGGCGTGCAACCCGTGGCTGGTGTGGCTTCCCCATCCTGCACCACCTGTTGGCACTGCCCCCACATTCGCCACAGGTCAGCCTCTTGCTATCATCTCCATTAGGGTCCTGTCCTCGATGCCCAGGGTGCGTACTTTTGCCACCGTGCAGCCAATCGCCCCCTCCGTCTGTGCTGCAGCCACGCAGACACGGCCCGAGTACAG
This sequence comes from Schistocerca piceifrons, assembly GCF_021461385.2. Taxonomy (NCBI): domain Eukaryota; kingdom Metazoa; phylum Arthropoda; class Insecta; order Orthoptera; family Acrididae; genus Schistocerca; species Schistocerca piceifrons. The sequence continues at coordinate 817,528,717 of NC_060141.1, forward strand.
CCCTCAGCCACTGCCCTGTCATCGCTGCCGCCTTGTTCCACAAGTTCCGACGAGTGTACTGTAAGTGTTGTACATACTGAGGTATTGCCGTCATTTGTTCAGAAGAGAACATAGGGAGCTAATAGGGACCCTCAGATAAGCGAATTATAGTTTTAAATAAAGGAGTACTGTGATTTTTAGTGCTCAGTTTTTGTATCACATGCTATTATTTTGACTCCTACTGCCTGTAATGTAAAAATGTGAATCAAACTATTTTCTTAGAAGGTCACAGAACATCTTATGACAGACACAAATATGTTTAGAGAGAAAATTTTCCTGGACACTGTGGTACTAGACTGCAGTTTTATGCCCCATTCGTGTTGCTGCACATATAGATTTTTTCCTCTCGGTACTCATAAGTACACCGTATAGAGTCAAATTTTGCAACTTTTCATTTGGAAGTGTCTTTACTTAGAGGGATGATTTGAACTTCAAATTTTTATTGGTATAGTTACTGTGAGGTATGTTGAATGTGCAGTTGTTCCTAGATAAGCACTTTGGATGTAGGTTCGTTGGATAGTTAATGCTTGTGTAATTTAGACACATAATGTCATTGGACCTGTGTACTGCAGTGGATTTCTTATCCTTGTTTTAAACTCTATTGCCACAGAAGTATGTCATGCTTATTGTTGTTATGATGAGAAGTTTCTGTAGGTATATTATTGAGAGTTTTCTGTTAATCTCCAGGGATTTACAGCTAGCAAAATCTGGCTAGCACCCACAGCCTCCCAGCCGTTCATGGCATTTTCTTCTGTTTCATTTTCATGTCATTATCCATTCTATTTTCTTTCATCTTTTCTATAAGCATAATATCTGTGCCCTCTAATGAAAGTAGGCTCTTGTGCTCAGCTTCACAGATGCGAGACTGTTAGGTGCCACACAAACCCTGTCTGTTCGAAAACTGCATCTGCAAGATCACTGAAATAATCGGAGTACTAAAGCCTTGTGCCTTGATGGGAATGTGTGTTTACTGCAAGACCAGACACAGGCCAGAAATTTGTGTCTACACCTTCTCAAAAAAAGTGGCAAACCATTAGATTCTGACCATCTTGGCATTATTTATCAGATTAATACTGAGACTAGATGACTTGAGGTCCCAAGCACGTACACAGCATAATTACATGATTAGCGCCTGTGCTGCCAAAACTGCTAGCATGCTATGTGATATGCTGGATTGGGAACTTTCTCCATCTTCTCAATTTTCAATATATTTCTATATTTTTGCTCCCCATCTTGATGTCTTTCCCTATAAATGTCTTATGGTTTTCTCATTAGCTGGTACCTCACTGGTTAAGCCCATGCATGAAACTATGATGCAATAAGTGACATATTGTAATAAGAATTATAATGAATGATCTGTTGTAGCCTGTAGGTTGTTAAGTGAAACTACACTGCTGGCCACCGTAAATACAACACCAAGAAAGACAAGAGGTAGCACAACAAAATTTATTTTGTAGATAACATGTTGACCAAGTATCAAATGATTACGTTTACAGACGTCTGTGACATGTGGTTCCTACCAGAATCAGTAGCCAGAGTAGCCGCCATTGTTGGAGATCACCGCTGCCACACATCTCGGCATTGAATCAAAGAGACGTTGGATGTGTTCCTGGGGTACAGCAGCCCAAGCAGCTTCCACACGTTGCCAAAGATCATCTGGTGTGGCAGCTGGAGATGTAATCTGGGTCACTCGTTGAGCAACCATGGACCACATGTTTTCTATCGGCGAAAGATCCGGAGAGCGAGCCGGCCAGGGAAGCACTTCAATCTGGTTATTGACGAAGAACCTTTGGACAATGCGTGCCATGTGTGGTCGCGCATTATCCTGTTGAAATATGGCTGTGGCCGAGCCCTGAAGGTAAGGAAGGACAACTGGCTCCAGCACCTCGGATATGTAGCGCCGGCTATTTAAAGTACCGGCAATGCGTACTAGAGGCGTGCGAGAGTAATATCCAATACCACCCCATACCATAATACCCGGTGCAAGACCAGTGTGGCGGTGCATAATGCAGCTGTCCAGCATCCTCTCTCCACAGTGTCTCCACACTCGAATCCGACCATCGTGGTGCTGCAGACAGAAGCGTGCTTCGTCAGTAAAGACAACGTCATTCCATTCTGCCATCCACATCCGTCTGTCATCACACCATTCGTGACGGAGATGTCTGTGGTTCTGCGTCAATGGTAGACGAAGCAATGGACGTCTTGCGGACAGACCACTCTGCTGTAAACGGCGTCGAATGGTACGCGCAGACACTGGATGATGCGTTACAGACGCAATGTGCTGTGCTATGGTTCGGGATGTCACTGAGCGATCCGTCACTGCCATGCGCACAATTTGCCTATCAGCACGTGCAGTGGTGCACCGAGCTGAATGCGATCGACCACGTCGGTCCGTCGTACCCTCCTGCATCCAACGGTCACATATCCGCATTACAGTTGTTTGGTTTCGTCCAACACAACTAGCGATGTCTCTGTATGATAATCTACAATCTCGGTAAGCCACTATCCTTCCTCTGTCGAACTCGGATACTTGATCAAACGATGTTCACTGTTGTCTACGAGGCATAACTGATCGTCTTGTGAAACAACCACATGGTAAACACACGTGCCAAACGTACACTCGTCGAAATCGCCAAGCCTTAAATGGCGCTATGAGGTGGCGCCACAGGCGCGCGTGATGTGCGTCTGCGCTGAAATTCTACTCAGTTGCATATCTCATCGCTGCAAACCCATGGTGTAAATTTCACTTGATTCGGATGCTTCCTTCAGGGAGTTGCATTTATGGTGGCCAGCAGTGTATGATGACTTTTGGCTCTTATCCCCTCCCCCACCCCCCTCCCAGTGGATAGCAAAGTTTTGTTGCTATGAAAATACAGGGTGGGGCAAATTGAAGTGGCCCATAGAACAGAGTTCCAGGATACAAAGAAACATAGCAGAAAAAAGGTAATACCGTATCAACCTGACTATAGCAGATGTTGAATGGGACCACCATTCACCTGTTGGCACTTTTGGGCCCCAGTCAGCAAGTTGCTGAATGCAGATTGAAGCTGGACTGCTGCAGTTCTTCAAAACTATGAGGTTCATTGCGATACATCGTAGACTTGGTGGCTCCTCACACAAAGTAATAGCACACTGTGTGATCAGGTGACCTGGGTGGCCAGCCAGGGCCACAACCGGACTGACTTCTGATAACAACTCTGTCAGGCATGAAAATTGTGTGAGTGTACTCCAAGGTTCGTCCAGCTGTATGGGCAGTTGCTCCCTCTTGTTGAAAGTAAATGTAGGTCTTTTCCTTCTCCAGTCTTATCCACTTGTCGGGGTCACTGTTATTGCCCCAGCCTGTATATATGAAGTTGTTTTTATTGAGGTTATTTGTGAACATGCAAGATGTCCTCTGGTTAATGTGGTTGAAGGTTATTATGTGCAGGCAAGAATTCCTGAGCCAACTGTTTTAAATGATGTTGTTTCTGTTGTATATAAAATATACCTTCTCCAATACTGTGGAGATGACTCAGTGATTCTAAAAAGTGTATTTTAATGCTGTCACTCACAGAGGCCAGAGCAGAGCCGTAACCATGATCCATTTTACGTGCAGTGATTTTCCAGTTGAGAGAACAATGTGTTTTTATGGTCATTTACATTTCAGCTTCTTGTCACCTGTGAATACTTACTATAAGCAGTGACCGAATTATGTAAACACATGGACCTGCACAGCTGTCACCTTGCGATAAGCCGACAGTATCGACACGTTAACACTTCTCTTCCCCTGCTTTGTCTTGTGTGCTGTAATTAAGTCTAGTTTTCATATGGTATAGATTTTTGCAAGCAGTAGTGAACTTTCTGGGAAACTGTGTAATCATTTTTTGAAAGACTTTTGTCTATTGCCTGTGTTTTAAGTTGCATTTTTTCTGTAATTATAATTTATTTGGGATGATGTACCTGCTCAGATGACTTTTATAAAGTGTATAGTGTTTAAATGATTGTAAACCTTAATGGTTCTTGTGAGAAAGATGGCCCAAGTGCATACCTACTAGTAGTATGTAATGTTTAATTATTTTGAGGAGTTTAAAGGTACCCTCTCTCATCTATTGCATAGGTCTTTGTCATATGATGACATTAGGCAATTTGCATTATTCAGCTTTGTTGTGGAAGTTTGATGTACTGCATTTTCCTTGTAGATCTCTTTTGTTGACAAGGATTTTGTTTTGGCTTTCGAAAGAATGCATTACATTTACCTTACTAAAGTTTTTCTACAGTAATTTGTCTTGCAGCTCTGTTTTGTTGCGTGTCTTGTTTTGTTGTCAGATATGTAATGTGCAGCCTCTCTTTGCAATCAAGGCACCACTCATAAGGATTAAAAATAATTGTGTATTTTTAGTCCAATGAATTGACTGTTTCCCTTCAGTTCTTCTTTATAAAATTTTCAAGATTTTTGTCCAGTGAAATTAATACGAATTTTTTTCTTCCTGACATTTACGCAGTATATGAAGTACAAAATGCATTACTTTATCACTCTTCGACATTTCTGCATCAGAATTTCCATCATTTTGAGGTGACTGTTGCAATTTCTATGCAGCAACAAATTCCTAAAATGACTAACCAGTGTTTTTGAATTTTGTGTTTGCTGAAAGTCAACACAGAGATGCATTCTATCATCCTATTTCTTTTTCAAAATTAAAACAAATACAGTACTAGCTACTGCAACTGAGCCTTCTCAAACATTGTTTATTGTGCTGTCTTGCCTTTGGTTTTGTCCTACAAAATTTAGGATCTTTTCAATGACAAATCTTACGTCACTCTGTGTGGATTACTGTTAGAGATCAACCGCCTGTTAAACAGCACTGTCTTTCTCTTTTTTGTGTGTAGTTAGGGTAATACAACTGGAACATGCAGCTGTGCTTTAAAAAGCATATGCTTACTTCATGCTTGCTTTAGCCACACTGCTGCATCTACTTCTCCAACACTACCACATCTTCACTCCTCTCACACCTGCGCTGTGCAGTGCCTGCCCCTCTCATCTTCAGTATTGGCACACCGTTCCCCCTCATCATTTAGCTCATCTTAGTAATACAGTGTTTTCCCTCCTTTGCCCCCACCATAAGCACCCATTGACCATAATATCTGTGTCCTCTACCCTGCAGTGCTGTACCCTTCCTATCCATCTGGGCTGTCATTAAGATTAGTTGACATCACACACACATATCTGAGGCCCACAATGTTTCTCGTGGGCCTGAGCATATCTCTCCCTCCCCACAGAGTAATCCATGTGCTCTTTACCTGTCTGTTGGAAGTTGTTTACAAATGTGCTTCAGTTACACCTATCTGCATTCTAACCAAGTTTTTATATTTTGTGAATTGATTAAAGACAAAATGCATTCTTTTTCCTACCTTTAAGTGAAGTTTTATGAACCTGCCCAGAATATTTTTAGTTGTTTTGTTGTTATATAATTTATTTTATCTACAGATTTGCTTTGTGTTCCTTCATGCCATTAATTTGATGTTTTGTACTCTCCCTATAATTGGACTGATTTTGTAAAAGGCATAATGGCAGTTGAGGCTTCTGGGTGACCAACTTATTTTAAGCCATATGAAGGTCCCCTGATAATTTGTCATTGTAGACTCTAATAGCTGCTGACAAGACACATATTTTTCTTGAATATTGTCATCTTAGAGGAAAAAATAAGGTTGTAACAGATCTTCAATTTAAGTTGATAAACCAACAAGGGCTGTTTCTGGTCTTGTCCTCCAGTTCATCTTGTTTTAATTTTCGGCCTTGAGGACAATTTCTTAATACACTCCTGGAAATTAAAATAAGAACACCGTGAATTCATTGTCCCAGGAAAGGGAAACTTTATTGACACATTCCTGGGGTCAGATACATCACATGATCACACTGACAGAACCACAGGCACATAGACACAGGCAACAGAACATGCACAATGTCGGCACTAGTACAGTGTATATCCACCTTTCGCAGCAATGCAGGCTGCTATTCTCCCATGGAGACGATCATAGAGATGCTGGATGTAGTCCTGTGGAACGGCTTGCCATGCCATTTCCACCTGGCGCCTCAGTTGTACCAGCGTTCATGCTGGACGTGCAGACCGCGTGAGACGACGCTTCATCCAGTCCCAAACATGCTCAATGGGGGACAGATCCGGAGATCTTGCTGGCCAGGGTAGTTGACCTACACCTTCTAGAGCACGTTGGGTGGCACGGGATACATGCGGACGTGCATTGTCCTGTTGGAACAGCAAGTTCCCTTGCCGGTCTAGGAATGGCAGAACGATGGGTTCGATGACGGTTTGGATGTACCGTGCACTATTCTGTGTCCCCTCGACGATCACCAGTGGTGTACGGCCAGTGTAGGAGATCGCTCCCCACACCATGGTGCCGGGTGTTGGCCCTGTGTGCCTCGGACGTATGCAGTCCTGATTGTGGCGCTCACCTGCACGGCGCCAAACACGCATACGACCATCATTGGCCCCAAGGCAGAAGCGACTCTCATCGCTGAAGACGACACGTCTCCATTCGTCCCTCCATTCGCGCCTGTCGCGACACCACTGGAGGCGGGCTGCACGATGTTGGGGCATGAGCGGAAGACGGCCTAACGGTGTGCGGGACCGTAGCCCAGCTTCATGGAGACGGTTGCGAATGGTCCTCGCCGATACCCCAGGAGCAACAGTGTCCCTAATTTGCTGGGAAGTGGCGGTGCGGTCCCCTACGGCACTGCGTAGGATCCTACGGTCTTGGGGTGCATCCGTGCGTCGCTGCGGTCCGGTCGCAGGTCGACGGGCACGTGCACCTTCCACCGACCACTGGCGACAACATCGATGTACTGTGGAGACCTCACGCCCCACGTGTTGAGCAATTCGGCGGTACGTCCACCCGGCCTCCCGCATGCCCACTATACGCCCTCGCTCAAAGTCCGTCAACTGCACATGCGGTTCACGTCCACGCTGTCGCGGCATGCTACCAGTGTTAAAGACTGCGATGGAGCTCCGCATGCCACGGCAAACTGGCTGACACTGACGGCGGCAGTGCACAAATGCTGCGCAGCTAGCGCCATTCGACGGCCAACACCGCGGTTCCTGGTGTGTCCGCTGTGCCGTGCGTGTGATCATTGCTTGTACAGCCCTCTCGCAGTGTCCGGAGCAAGTATGGTGGGTCTGACACACCGGTGTCAATGTGTTCTTTTTTCCATTTCCAGGAGTGTAACTATTGTACAGCAACAGGTTTGTAGAAGTGTTGTTGCTTTTATTTTGTGGTTCTAGGAATTCGACAAGTATTCAAATGAGTATGTGTTTTCTACAGCTAATGAGTTTAAGCTGAAATTGTATGATGTCTATGAAGTCCCTGCACTAGGTGCGTTCCCTTCACAAACATGTACAGTCACACCAGATTCTAATTTTTAAAGTGGACAGTATTAATGTATCTTGAGCAGTACCGGTAACTTAGGAGGAATATTGAAGGTGACAACTTACAAAACCAATGTTAGGCTTGGTCATACTGCAACATTGTTAGTTCTCATTTGCCTCAATTATGCATAATTAATCTACACATAAAACTATTTTATCATTTTATTTAAGTGATATGCATAAGAACATGAGGCATTTTGCTTTTCTGAGATTTACACTAACATATGGCTGCACTGATCTTTTCCAATGCTGTATACAAGTCGAGACAGTGATGGCTATCAGATGCTCTAGCTAGTTTACGCTATCATTTTTCCAGGTGAAAACAATGAGTAACTTTGATCTACATCTAATATTTCACTGTCTCTTACTGTGTATTCCGAAGCCATGTTCTGAAGCACTGCTATTATGTAAGGTAAATTCTTTCAAATGAGTAGGTAGAATTTTGGTGTTAGAAATTCATAGCTCACATTTGTACCCTTTATTATCCCCTAATTTTGTCTATAGCTCCAGTATTTTGTCAGTATATTGTCTTTTAAAGTGGTCCAGGCTAATGAAATCAACCTACATGGTAAATATTTTAGTGACAGTTTTATGAATTGTATTTTACTTTTACTCAAGTGCCTTAAGCAGCTTACTATTTTCAATTGAATTTACTGTGGGGCATTCTTGCAGCCTCTTTTCACTCTTAAAACCAGAATTACCCCTTGTAGCAGAACAATTTACTTGTATTCCATGAGTTGTTGTTTTGTAGTTGTTATAGTTCACCACTATTATGGTAGAGTATAAACTCCTGCCATTCTAACGAAATCAACCATCTGCTTGTATCGAGCAGTAAGAAATTTTTCCATTATTCTGAATGGGGATGTGCTGTGCAATATAAGGAAAGATTTTGTACTTCTGCATTTTAACATGGGTAGTATAGGTAAGGTTTGGGCTACATGTTGCATGGTATACCTTCTCTTGGACTTGCTAAATGTATTCTCCATTTTATTGAAATTGTCTTAATATGTTGTAGCCTGTGGAACTTTGTGCAACTATTACCTGTAACTAACACATGGAGGATGTAGCAAGATTTTATCTTTGTTATTACATTTTTTCAAATGTTCTTAATCTAGTTATGATACAATTTGGGTCTCATGTTTTGCAGTAGATTGATTTGTTATGTTTGTCATCCAATACATTTATTTTAGAGAATAAAATATTCTGTCATCCTGATGATATATGTTGTATTGTGGCACTGGTTCCACTATGTAGCATTGAGACTATATTAAATTTCTGGGGGAGGGGGGGGGGGGGGGGGGGGGAAGGGGGTGGAAGGAAGGCTGTAACCTTTAAAACATCAGTGCTGATTAATTTCAGCCAGTATCTGCTCCTTTACTACACTGACTTTAGCGCTGTACACTGTAAACAATTAAAAGAAACTTGATTACATGTAAGTCACCTCTCACCTACCCTGAATGAAATATTATAACAGATTCCTCCCATGGCATTATGGCCTCTCATAGCGCAAATTGCCTTTCCACGGGGGTGGATGACACCTTGTTGTAAACACTGTGAGCCAACATTCTTCTGGAAGGGGGAACAATGTACAAGGTGGCAGGCAGTGAAAGAATATTTTAGGGAATTGGTATCAAACATTTTATTTCATAGGCCCCAGTCAAATGTTTTACAAGTTTTCTCTCAGAATGACTTTGGCTCTGCCTATATGAGACAAGTTACCAGCCCTCCAGAACTGAAGCAGTTCTGTCTGGTTAAAGCTGCTGACATGAGATGCCTTCAGTCCTCTGCTGAAACTGCTAGTGAATTCATGCCATCAGATCAGTCAGTAGTTTGCTAAGCAGGCTGGTCAAATGTATGGACACTGGAGGGTTCTGCAGTCTCTCTCTTGCGACCCGACCTCAAGCAGAACAGATGTCTTTCTTGGGTGGAAGAGCCTCTGCCTCTGTGCCCCATGGCTGGCCACCAACAGTTCCTAACAGTAAACCCCCTCCCCTTACCACCCCACTCCTCAACTCCCATTGCACACCTTATTTAGTTGTTCAACCTCCTACACTGGCCTGTGCCTGGTAACTTTCCATCCTAGGTGCACCCCTTGTATTCAACACATTGAAATACATTCTCTTTATTTGACCTAATTTCCAGTTCTATCATTTAGTGTCAGCACTGGACACCCACCTGATAAGTCCTGACCACTCGACCCCTGTACACTATCATCAGCAGTAGGAAGCAACAAACCCCCCCCTTCTTCCTGCACATGTGAATGGCCATCCTGATTTAGGTTTTCTGTTGTTTTTCTAGATCATTTTTGGCAAATGCCAGGATGGTTCCATCATCATTGCCATAACTAATCGCCTGTTCTATCACCGTAAAGCATACTCGTATATTCTGTGTGTACTGATATTTTGAGCTAGTGATTTTCAATGTATTACCACAACAATATCAATGCAAGATGATCTTTGGATGAATAAAAAATAAATAAATCTGTACACTTAGCAAGCTTCGAGGAAACTAAAGAGAAATTTGAACAGGGAATTAAACTTCAGGGAGAAGAAATAAAAACTTTACAGTTTGCTGATGATATTGTAATTCTGACAGATACAACAAAGAATTTGGAACAGCAGGTCAAGCGACTGAACAGTGTTCTTGAAAAGATGTTATAAAACAGAGACCGACAAAAGTAAAATGAAGATAATAAAATGTAGATGAAATAAACACTAAGGGATTTAGATTAGGAAATGAAACACTAAAAGTGTAAGATATGTTGTGCTTTTTGTGAAGCAATATATTTTATGGTGGCTATAGTAGGGAGGATGTGAAATGCAATCAGCAATAGCAGAAAAGTTTTTTGTGGAAAAGAGAAATTTGTTAACATTTAATGTAAGTTTAAATGTTAGCAAGTCTTTTCTGAATCTTTTTCACTTAAGTGTAACCTTGTGTGTAATTGAAATGTGCACAATAAACAGTGTAGGTACAAACAGACTAGAAACTTTTGAAATATGGTGCTACAGAAGAATGCTGAACATTAGATGAGTAGATCGAGTAACTGATTGTGAGATACAGAACAGAAATGGAGAAAAAAGAAATTTATGACATGACCTGGCTAAAAGAAGGACATGTTCTCAGGCATTAATGAATGGTCAGTCTGGTAATGGAGGGCAGTGTGAGGTGTAAACTCTGCAAAGTGAGACCACATCCCAAATGCAGTGAACAGGTTCAATGTAAGCACTTTCAGTATGTTGCTTCTCGCAACCCTCAAATAGTGAAGAAAAGACAATTTTAAGTGTTTAACTCCAAAGTTCCTACTTATTTACTGGTTCACTAGTTTCAGGCTTTGCCCATTTTCACAAGCCACACATTTGTGGTTACAATTTATATATTTAGTCCTTTGATCATATGTAGTACAATGTACATGATGATATTGGACTTAATTCTAGTCATTAAAGTAGACAGTTTTCCAGAATTATCTATGGTTCAATGTTACAGCTCTGTACCTTTATTGCAGTTCGAGCATTCATTTATTGAATAGAAGTAGTGTGCTGTAGATATTCTCAAACAGATCTTTCAAAAGTATTAATATTTAGTGTATATTACATATCATTTGTTATATATAAAAACAAAGATGAGGTGACTTACCGAACAAAAGCGCTGGCAGGTCGATAGACACACAAACAAACACAAACATACACACAAAATTCAAGCTTTCGCAACAAACTGTTGCCTCATCAGGAAAGAGGGAAGGAGAGGGGAAGACGAAAGGAAGTGGGTTTTAAAGGAGAGGGTAAGGAGTCATTCCAATCCCGGGAGCGGAAAGACTTACCTTAGGGGGAAAAAAGGACAGGTATACACTCGCACACACGCACATATCCATCCACACATACAGACACAAGCAGACATAAATATGTCTTCCCCTCTCCTTCCCTCTTTCCTGATGAGGCAACAGTTTGTTGCGAAAGCTTGAATTTTGTGTGTATGTTTGTGTTTGTTTGTGTGTCTATCGACCTGCCAGCGCTTTTGTTCGGTAAGTCACCTCATCTTTGTTTTTATATATAATTTTTCCCACGTGGAATGTTTCCTTCCATTATATTGATTACATATCATTTGGCAATTCATTGAATAATTTTATTCCCAACTGGCATGTACCTTTCTGATATAAACTAGTATTAGCTGGGAGTAAATGCAAATTACCTTTTAATCTAGCATTGTGATTATACAAGTCACCAGTTTTTCTAATACTGCTATCATTTGCAATTATATTTCTTTTAACATACATTAGCGTGTTGAGAATAAACATGTGAGGTAGTGGTAGCACTTCCAGTGTTTTACAATATTGGTTTACATGACTGTCTAGTTCTGCTCCCTGTAATAATTCTAATGGCTGTTTTTTGGATTCTGAAGGGCCCTGGAGCTGCTTGTGAATTCCCCCAGAATACAAGTCCATATTTTAGGTGTCCAATAAATTATGCATAATAGGCAGACATTAGAGCCTGTTCATTTATGCATCCTTCTAGAGTCCTTAAAAGATAACAGCCTGTATTCAGCTTGGCATTAACATGTTCAATATGTTTGTCCCATTTCAGGTCACTTGGAATCCAAATGCCATGAAATGTTGTTACTTCTTTATTGATGATGGGTTGTTGGTTGATGGTGTTATTTGATCATGCAGAATATTCTCTTGAGAGTTATGGAACTCTAATGCTCAGGAAAGATACCTGTTTCTAATGAGCAGTTACATATATGAGTGAGGGGTAAATACTGTATTGGAGAGACCTCTGTAAGATTCTGCTGGATATGCCATTAATTCCTGCTGAGTATGTTGGTTTTAGATCTGTAACAGCCGCGACTGTTTTCTCCTGTTCACATTATTCACAAACATTGATAATTTACAGGTGTTAATCTGATTTTCTACTGGGCTCTAATTTCCAACAAAATTTGTTTTTGTTAAATTTTCAGCTATTCCAGTAAAGTACCTGTTGAATATATTTGCTGTTTTGCTTGGTTCAGTAATAATTTTATTGTCATGAAACAAGGCAATATTCTCATTGGGTTTTTTCCTTGCTTTTTTCCTTATTTATGAAGTCCTGCACTGCTTTTACTTAACTTGCAGAATTTTTATGTACCTATTATTGTGCATTCTTTTTGCCTGTTATATGATCTTTCGTAAAATTTTTGTGTAAGTTTTGTAGTGGGGTGTGGATATTTGCTGTGACATTAGACATTATTTTCCTTGTAGATTTGGTGCAGTTCTATTAATGCCATCACACTTAAATGTATCTTAGATCTTCCATTATCCAATATGATGTGATCTACATGACACTGGTATATTACATACAATGGAGAATCTGTTCTTATTGGATCACACTGTATTTCACACTGGCTTGTTTGTCATAGGTTTGTTGTTGTTGTGGTCTTCAGTCCTGAGACTGGTTTGATGCAGCTCTCCATGCTACTCTATCCTGTGCAAGCTTTTTCATCTCCCAGTACCTACTGCAACCTACATCCTTCTGAATTTGCTTAGTGTATTCATCTCGTGGTCTCCCTCTACGATTTTTACCCTCCACGCTGCCCTCCAATACTAAATTGGTGATCCCTTGATGTCTCTTCTGGTCAAGTTGTGCCACAAACTTCTCTTCTCCCCAATCCTATTCAATACTTCCTCATTAGTTATGTGATCTACCCATCTAATCTTCAGCATTCTTCTGTAGCACCACATTTCGAAAGCTTCTATTCTCTTCTTGTCCAAATTATTTATCGTCCATGTTTCACTTCCATACATGGCTACACTCCATATGAATACTTTCAGAAATGACTTCCTGACACTTAAATCAATACTGGATGTTAACAAATTTCTCTTCTTCAGAAACGCTTTCCTTGCCATTGCCAGCCTACATTTTATATCCTCTCTACTTCGACCATCATCAGTTATTTTGCTCCCCAAATAGCAAAACTCCTTTACTACTTTAAGTGCCTCATTTCCTAATCTAATTCCCTCAGCATCACCCGACTTAATTAGACTACATTCCATTATCCTTGTTTTGCTTTTGTTGATGTTCATCTTATATCCTCCTTTCAAGACACTGTCCATTCCATTCAACTGCTCTTCCAAGTCCTTTGCTGTCTCTGACAGAATTACAATGTCATCGGTGAACCTCAAAGTTTTTATTTCTTCTCCATGAATTTTAATACCTACTCCGAATTTTTCTCTTGTTTCCTTTACTGCTTGCTCAATATACAGATTGAACAACATCGGGGAGAGGCTACAACCCTGTCTTACTCCCTTCCCAAGTACTGCTTCCCTTTCATGTCCCTCGACTCTTATAACTGCCATCTGGTTTCTGTACAAATTGTAAATAGCCTTTCGCTCCCTGTATTTTACCCCTGCCACCTTTAGAATTGAAAGAGAGTATTCCAGTCAACATTGTCAAAAGCTTTCTCTAAGTCTACGAATGCTAGAAACGTAGGTTTGCCTTTCCTTAATCTTTCTTCTAAGATAAGTCGTAACGTCAGTATTGCCTCACGTGTTCCAGTGTTTCTACGGAATCCAAACTGATCTTCCCCGAGGTTGGCTTCTACTAGTTTTTCCATTCGTCTGTAAAGAATTCGTGTTAGTATTTTGCAGCTGTGATTTATTAAACTGATAGTTCGGTAATTTTCACATCTGTCAACACCTGCTTTCTTTGGGATTGGAATTATTATATTCTTCTTGAAGTCTGAGGGTATTTCGCCTGTTTCATACATCTTGCTCACCAGATGGTAAAGTTTTGTCAGGACTGGCTCTCCCAAGGCCGTCAGTAGTTCCAATGGAATGTTGTCTACTCCAGGGGCCTTGTTTCGACTCAGGTCTTTCAGTGCTCTGTAAAACTCTTCACGCAGTATCTTATCTCCCATTTCATCTTCATCTACATCCTCTTCCATTTCCATAATATTGTCCTCAAGTACATCGCCCTTGTATAGACCCTCTATATACTCCTTCCACCTTCCTGCTTTCCCTTCTTTGCTTAGAACTGGGTTTCCATCTGAGCTCTTGATATTCATACAAGTCGTTCTCTTTTCTCCAAAGGTCTCTTTAATTTTCCTGTAGGCAGTATCTATCTTACCCCTAGTGAGATAGGCCTCTACATCCTTACATTTGTCATCTAGCCATCCCTGCTTAGCCATTTTGCACTTCCTGTAGATCTCATTTTTGATACGTTTGTATTCCTTTTTGCCTGCTTCATTTACTGCATTTTTATATTTTCTCCTTTCATCAATTAAATTCAATATTTCTTCTGTTACCCAAGGATTTCTACTAGCCCTCGTCTTTTTACCTACTTGATCCTCTGCTGCCTTCGCTACTTCATCCCTCAAAGCTACCTATTCTTCTTCTACTGTATTTCTTTCCCCCATTCCTGTCAATTGTTCCCTTATGCTCTCCCTGAAACTCTGTACAACCTCTGGTTCTTTCAGTTTATCCAGGTCCCATCTCCTTAAATTCCCACCTTTTTGCAGTTTCTTCAGTTTTAATCTACAGGTCATAACCAATAGATTGTGGTCAGAGTCCACATCTGCCCCTGGAAATGTCTTACAATTTAAAACCTCTTATTGTCATAGGTGTTATTGTAAATTTCCATTCTTCCACAGTATCGAATTTCAAAAGTTTCAATGCTCTTCTAGCATGAATTTTTTATCATCCGCATTTCAATTCCATACAAGGTTACTGTTGTGACTCGCCGATCATTCAAAGCACCGCCGCGCAATTAGGCGCGTCCTCTACATGCAGCACTGTCTGCCAGCCATGCAGCAGCCGTGCCACCTAAGCAGCCAGCCAGCCAGCGGCCGCTAGACTTGGACTCAGTGCTCATTTGAATGTCACCGTGTTCACATTTTGTGCTTTGTCAACTTGCTTAGTGACTTACATGTATTGTGTCGTTTTGAAATATATGTGTTCAACTTGACATTATAACAGTTACACTCCAGACAAATACCTTCAGAAAAGACTACCTAACAATTTAATTTATATAACATGATAACAAATTTCTCTTTTTCAGAAAGGCTTTTCTTTATGTTCCTAGTTTGCATTTTATATTGCCCCTATTTTAGCAAACACGAGTTATTTTGCTGCACAAATAGCAAAACTCTTCTACCACTTTTGTTATCTCATTTCCTTATTTAAATCTCTCAGCATCACCTGATTTAATTAAACTGCATTCCATAACCTTTGTTTTACTGTCACTTATGTTCATCTTATAATCTCTCTTTACTACACTGTCTCTACTGTTCAATTACTCCTCCAAGTTCTTAGCAGCCTCTGACAGAAGTACAATGTCATCAGCAAACAGCAAGGATTTTACTTTTTGTCCCTAAACTTTAAATATTTTTCCAAATTTCTCCTTCAGTGTATATACCGCCTAACATCGGGGATAGGCTACAATCCAACTTCACTCTTTTCCCAACAATGGCTTCCCTTTCATATACTTCAACTCTTATAACTGCAGTCTGGTTTTGGTACAACTTGTAAATAACCTTTCGATCCCATTATTTTATCCCTGCTACCATATAAATTTCAAAGTGTGTAGTACTGTTCACGTGGTCAATAGCTTTCTATAAATCTACATATGTTTTAAATGTATGTTTTACTTTCATTAACCTATCATCTACAATAAGTCAGTACTGCCTCATATTCCAACATTTCTCTGGAAACCAAACTGGGCTTCCCCAAGGTCAGCCTCTACCAGTTTTTCCATTCTTTTGTAAATATCTTGCAACCATGACTTATTAAACTAATGGTTTGTTAGTATTCAGATCTATGACACTTGCTTCTTTGCTACTGGGATTATTACATTCTTCCTGAAGTCTGACAGTATTTCAGCTGTATCATATATCTTGCATGCCAGGTGGAATAATTTGCTCATGGCTGGCTCTCCCAAAGGTATCAGTCATTCTGGGGAATGTCGTCTACCCTAGGCACTTCATTTCCACTGAGGCAAGTAACACTGTTCATTGTACAGCAGCATGACAAACATTAATGTATGGTGCTGGAGCCCAGAGAGACAGTGGCTATGTGTGTGTGAGTTGTGCTTGTAGGAATACGAAAATGTAAAAATGCATGTATGCTTCCTATTTTGGAAGAAAGACTTTGAAAGCTTAATACAAGAGTAAGTCAATTATTATCCACAATTTAGTTATATTTTTGTTTATTTTAGTACAACTGTCATTTTACGTTGATGACACATGCTTTGTTTATTTGTTATATCTTCGCAATTTTCAAGCTGCTAGGTTAGTTTCATTATTGCTGCCGTGCTATTAATCATGGCTCCGCTGTCTATTGGCACCAAAGAAGAGCAACGTTCAGTGATCTGTTTTTTGTGGTCAGAAGGTGTATCAGAGGCTGAAATTCATCAAAGACTTTCGGTACAGTACGGAAACAGTGTTCTGCCAAAAGGAGTGTCTATGACTGGATAGAAAAATTCCAAAATGGTCGCACAAGTGTTACGCACAATGAGTATTGCTCATCAGTGTGGGATCCGTACCAGGTTGGGTTGACAGAGGAGATAGAAAAGATCCAAAGAAGAGCGGCGCGTTTCGTCACCGGGTTATTTGGTAACCGTGATAGCGTTACAGAGATGTTTAATAAACTCAAGTGGCAGACTCTGCAAGAGAGGCGCTCTGCATCGCGGTGTAGCTTGCTGTCCAGGTTTCGAGAGGGTGCGTTTCTGGATGAGGTATCGAATATATTGCTTCCCCCTACTTATACCTCCCGAGGAGACCACGAATGTAAAATTAGAGAGATTAGAGCGCGCACGGAGGCTTTCAGACAGTCGTTCTTCCCGCGAACCATACGCGACTGGAACAGGAAAGGGAGGTAATGACAGTGGCACGTAAAGTGCCCTCCGCCACACACCGTTGGGTGGCTTGCGGAGTATCAATGTAGATGTAGATGTAGAAGGAGCCGGACGACCATTTACCGCCACAAATGAAGAAACCATTGTGCGTTCACGTGAAATGATTCTCTTAGACAGACAATTAACTATTGATGAAGAGGCACATCATCTGCAAATTAGTCACGGTTCTGCCTACAAAATCATCCACAACAGACTTGGGTTTCATAAAGTTTGTCCAAGATGAATCCCAAAACAACTCACACAGATGCATAAAAACACACTTGGACATATGAAAAAAACATCTGGATCACTATGGTAACGAAGGGGACAACTTCTTAGACAGGGTCATTACTGGTGACAAAACATGGATGTATCATTATGAGCTGGAGAATAAATGGCAGAGTATGGAATGGAAACATCCAAATTTGCCATGCAACAAAAAGTTCAAGACCCAACCGTCCGCAGGAAAACTGATGCTTACGGTTTTTGAGACGCACAAGGTCCAGCACTGGAACACTATGGGGAAAGGGGCACAACAATAAACAGTGTACGTTACAGTGAGATGCTTACTGCCAGGCTAAAGCCTGCAATTCAAAGCAAATGTCGAGGATCGCTGTCAAAAGGTGTTGTGTTGTTGCACAACAATGCCCGTCTGCATACTGCTGCCCATATTGCTGAAATGCTCCAGAAACTTAAATTTGAAGTACTGGATCATCCTCCATATAGTCCCAATCTTGCCCCTTCAGTCTATCACTTGTTTGGTCTACTCAAACAGGCATTAAGGGGTCGTCGATTTGCCTCGTATGAAGCAGAGACAGAAATGGTGCATTCCTGACTCGCAGCTCAACCGAGAAGCTTCTTTTATGAGGGCATCAGGAAGCTTGTACAATGGTGGACCAAGTGTGTTGAAACAAAAGAAGACTATGTCAAAAAATGATGTTCTTGTACGTTTTCTATTTGATTACAATAAAATTTTATAACTACTTTGCAGATAATAATTGACTTACCCTCATATTTTAGCAGTCTTTTTCATTGTGCCTTCTATGATTCAACACCTCCTCTATGTGGTGAGTAGCCATCTATTCTTTCTACACCATATGATCTTTGGCATAGGAGAAAGCCTTCCTTATAGCACTTTAGGATTTATAGATGCAGTGCAATGGTACAAATTTTGAACCCCATCACAAGAAATGGTATAAAAAGTAACAGAAATTGATACTCGTAGGCTGCTCTCAGGCAAACAAAAGATATTAATTCATCAATAGAGGTCATGCCAAATAACTGTCAGCATGGTAAATTTCCTGGAGGGTGTGAATTTCACAAGTTTAAGGGTAGAGAAACCTAAAACTGCCAATGCCTTAGGATTGAAACAAGAAGCAGGTTTTCATGACTTCAATACTTCACAAACTGATGAAGAAATTCAGTCACTAGACAATAATAATGTATCTTTTTATAGTTTTGACAGTGATCCATAGGGAAATGAAGCTAAGGATGAAGCACATGAGAATAAAAATATGGATCGAGGTTACACCTCAAAGGTCAAGCACAGAACCAAAATGGCTTGACCATTTTACTCACTACTTGCAAGGATGACTTCCACATAAAGATGCAGATGACAAAAAAGGCTTCAAAGGGCATAAATAAGGAAGAATGTGAAAAAGCAATGAAGAAATAATTCTCATTGTTAGTATTGACAGATTTGAAGAGGTACAAGTACCCAGGGATCACAAACCTCTCAAGACTAATACAAAGATAAACCTTGGGACTGGCATTACACCACAAACATTTAAAACATGCAAAGTGATAAAAGGGTACTTATAAGTTCAAGGAGTTAATTATCAGGAAACCTTTGCACCAGCAGTCAAGCATCTATCCATTACATGTCTGTTATCTAAGCAGCTCGGGAGAGTCTGAAGATCAACCAAGTTGATGTCACCACTGCTTGTCTCTCTGAAGACCTAAATGAAGAAATTTATGTCATTCCACCAGAAAATTTTGGAGCACCTGGAAAAGTATCAGACTGGCGAAAGATTTTTATGGACTTAAATGGACTGGTTGGAACTGGAATTAGAAAACTGATTAAGTGTTAAGAAAAATAAAACTCACCAGATCAAACACTGATCCATGTACCAATTTTCAAATATAGATTGCATTGAAAAGAATGATTTGGATCTCCCAGGCATCACAAGCAAGAAAAGTTCTGGAGAAATTTGGAATGAAGAAGCCTAGCCAGTGTAAATACTACTCGAACTTGGTTTGGACTCTGACATAACCATATCAACTGACATCTGTGTACCTTATCAGGAGATAATGAGTGCAGCCTAGCCAGTGTAAATACTACTTGAACTCGGCTTGAACTTTGAGACAATCAAATCAACTGACATCTGTGTACCTTAACACGAGGTAATCTACACATCTGACTTAGACTTTGTTTTGCTTTCAACATGATTAGCAGATATAACTACTGTTTGAGAATTATGAATTGTTTAGGAATACAGAAGACAATTCACCAAAAGGCGCGCGCCCACACACACCCACACACACACACACACACACACACACACACACACACACACACACACACACACGCTATTGGGTGGGGGGTGGCGGTGGGGGGACAGCAAGTTACCTTTTAGGTTTACGCCAGGGAGGTTACGGAAGTGAAGGATGTGCTGTAAGGTAGCTCCCATCTGTGCAGCTCAGAAAAGCTGGTGGTGGTGGGAAGGATCCAGACGAAGCAATGTTGTGCTCTGCTGCATGGTGACTGCCAAACTGTTGCCAAAAACAAGGTGGACCACCCAGTGGCACAACATGCTGCTGAGCACAACATGCAAGATTTCTACAGCTGCTTCATCTGGATCCTTTCCACTACCACCAGCTTTCCTGAGCTGCACAGATGGGAGCCACGTTACAGCACATCATTCACTTCCATAACCTCCCTGGCCTAAACCTAAGGTAACTTGCTGTCCCCCACACCCAACCTCACCCCCCACCCAATAGTGTGTGTGTGTGTGTGTGTGTGTGTGTGTGTGTGTGTGTGTGTGTGTGTGTGTGTGTGTGTGTGTGTGTGTGTGTATGTGTGTGTGTTTCTCCTACAGGATTGAAAAAGGAATTTCATTCTGAAAGCTAGCTAAGTCTGAAACTATTGTTTGTGTACCTACAAAGATGCAGCGCTTCTCTCTTTCAGTGAGTCTTCTCCTTTATCCCTAAATAATTCATAAATATCAACCAGATCTTTCCATACATAACTAATGTTTGAAAAGGTCCACTGGTTTTCAGTAAAAAGGCTGTTTAGATATTTAAAGTGGACCATAGGCTATAAGCTAGAATTTTCTAGAGGTAGCCATAGAGAAATGATGGCCCTTAGTGAAGCTGACTCAGGAAATAAAATTAATGGAAGATACTCTGTAACCGGTTCCCATACGAAAGTGCAAAATTCTTTAAGTTTGTGGTCTAATATATGTGTGTGGGGGGGGGGGGGCTGTGGGGGAGGGGAGGGGGGCATGTGCCCACACACTCACAAAGCTGGCAAGTTTTCTTTCATTTGTGTGTGCCTATCAACAACTTAATGTTTCTGCTTTTTGGTGAGTGGTCTCCTTCGATCCTAAAGTATTTACAGTCTACAAAAACT
This sequence comes from Schistocerca piceifrons, assembly GCF_021461385.2. Taxonomy (NCBI): domain Eukaryota; kingdom Metazoa; phylum Arthropoda; class Insecta; order Orthoptera; family Acrididae; genus Schistocerca; species Schistocerca piceifrons. Next base: position 817,549,662 of record NC_060141.1, read on the forward strand.
TTCCTGCAACACTGAAAGTATGGTGTGATAATAAAGGAGCTATTTTGTTACACAAGAATCTAATAACAAATTCTAGATCCAAGTGTACAGATAGAAAATATCATTTTACAAGAAGGCATGTTAAGTGAGATGTACTCAAATATTGAACATCTGCCATCCGAAAAGATGTTAGCTGATACTACCACAAAATTCCTAAGTAATGCTGGACATGAGACATGTATAAGAAACTATGATCTTGTGAAATAAGTTAGGGAATGACTGTTCATTTGAACTCTACATTGTGTGTTGATACTAATTTAAGAAGACGTGTTGGGAATAATATATAAATACTAAGTTTTTTGTTATATCTTTTTTCATTTAAAAGAACACAACTGTTTTTAAAGCTTTCATGTTGTTGTTGTTGTGGTCTTCAGTCCTGAGACTGGTTTGATGCAGCTCTCCATGCTAATCTATCATGTGCAAGCTCCTTCATCTCCCAGTACCTACTGCAACCTACATCCTTCTGAATCTGCTTAGTGTATTCATCTCTTGGTCTCCGTCTACGATTTTTACCCTCCACGCTGCCCTCCAATGCTAAATTTGTGATCCCTTAATGCCTCAGAACATGTCCTACCAACCGATCCCTTCTTCTAGTCAAGTTGTGCCACAAACTTCTCATCTCCCAATCCTATTCAACACCTCCTCATTAGTTATGTGATCTACCCACCTAATCTTCAACATTCTTCTGTAGCACCACATTTTGAAAGCTTCTATTCTCTTCTTGTCCAAACTATTTATTGTCCATGTTTCACTTCCATACATGGCTACACTCCATACAAATACTTTCAGAAACGTAGTAAAAATGCTCTAAGTTGTCCAGTTCTTTAATGATATTCACTTAAATGACAGCACTAGTAGTAAGACATGTCTAATGGGGAACAACAACAACAGCAGCAGATTCAATGATAAAATTAAACTGTATAGTTACATAGATAGTGGGAAAAAATGAAAAAAGAATAGTGTAAAGTTCCTTGATTTAACCTTTCAAAGAAATCTGAAATGAGATATGCATGCTGAGGTAGAAATTGAAGTTACATGTGAGATTGTTTGGGCAAGATTCAGTATCAGTGGTGGGCATAAAATGATAATTGGATCCTTCTATCACTACCAGACTCATCTCCTGATGTAACCAAAACTTTAGAGAAAACATCAGTTCATTTGCATGTAAAATTGAACAAAGCTCCAGGGTCCGATGGAATCCCTGACGGATTCTATAAAAATCATGCCCAGTTCTTAGAAAAAGGTACAGGTCACACATGTTTACAAGCACAGTAGTAGTAGTAGTGATTCACAAAACTACCATCCAATATCCTTGACATTGGTTTGTTGTCTCTGAACTCAAACACAATGAGGTATCTTCACCAGAATGACCTCCTCAATGCCAACCAGGATGGATTTTGAAAACATCAGTCATGTGAAACCCAACTCGCACTTTTCTCACATGACATACCGAAAGCTTTGGATCAAGAGAGTTAGGTACATGCTGCATTTCTTGATTTCCAAAAAGCATTTGACCCAGTATCATGCATACACTTATTGTCAAGAGTACAAGCATATGGTGTATCAAGTGAAATTTGTGACTGGATTGAGGGCTTTTTGACAGCAAGGATACAACATGTTATCTTGGATGGAGAGTCATTGTCAGATGTAGAAGTAACTTCGGGTGTGCCCCAGGGAAGTGTGTTGGGATCCTTGCTGCTCACGTTGTATATTAATGATGTTGCAGAGAGTGTTAATAGTAAAATCAGGCTTTTTTGCAGATGATGCAGTTATCTATAATGAAGTACTGTCTGAAAGAAACTGCATAAATTTTCAGTTAGATCTTGATAAGATTTCAAAGTGATGCAGAGATTGGCAACTTGCTCTCAATGCTCAAAATTGTAAAATTGTGCACTTCACAAAGTGAAAAAAAGTAGTATTCTATGACTATAATATCAATAAGTCACTGCTGGTCTCAGCCCATTCATACAAATACCTGGCTGTAACACTTCGTGGAAATATCAAATGGAATGATCACATAGATTCAGTAGTGGGTCAAGCAGTTGGTAGTCTTTGGTTTATTGGTAGAATTCTGGAGGAAGTGCAATTAATATACAAAGGACATTGCTTACATACCAACTATGTGACTGGTTCTAGAATATTGCTCAGGTTTTTGGCACTCTCACCAGATAGGAGTAACAGGGGATATTGAATGTAGACAGAGAAGGGCAGCACAAGTAATCAGAGGTTTGTTTAATCTGTGAGAAACTGTCAGTGAGATACTGAAGGAACTGAGCTGGAAGACTCTTGAAGAGAGATGTAAACTATCTCGAGAAAGTAAATTAACAAAGTTTCAAGAACCAGCTTTAAATGCTTACAAGGGGCGTTTGAAAAGTCCGTGCAAAAAAATACACTACTTACGTGTTTGGGGTAAACCTTTTTTATTTTTTGACATAGTCTCCTTTTAGTCTTATACACTTCATCCAACACTGTTCTAATTTGTTGATTCCTTCCGAATAACAGGAATTGTCCAAGTCTGCAAAATAGCTATTAGTTGCTGCAATCACCTCCTCGTTTGAATAAAATCTTTGTCCCGCCAGCCATTTCTTCAAATTGAGGAACAAATAGTAGTCCAAGGGAGCCAAGTCTGGAGAATAGGGGGGATGTGAAACGAGTTGGAATGCTATTTCCATTAATTTTGCGACCACAACTGCTGAGGTGTGTGCTGGTGCATTGCCGTGATGGAAAATGACTTTTTTGCGGTCCAATTGCCTGCGTTTTTCTTGCAGCTTGGCCTTCAAATGATCCAATAACGATGAATAATATGCACCTGTATTAGTTTTACCCTTTTCCAGATAGCTGATGAGGATTATCCCTTGTGAATCCCAACAGACAGTCGCCATAACCTTTTCGGCCGAAGGAATGGTCTTTGCCTTTTTTGGTGCAGATTCTCCTTTGGTAACCCATTGTTCAGATTGTTGTTTGGTCTCAGGAGTATAGTAATGTATCCCTGTTTCGTCCAAAGCAATGAAACGACACTCAAAGTCCTGCAGATTCTTCCTGAACAGCTGTAAACTATCCTTGCAACACTTCACACGATTCCATTTTTGGTCAAATGTGAGCAATCGCGGAACCCATCTTGCGGATAGCTTTCTCATGTTCAAATGTTTATGCAAAATATTATGTACCAATTTATTTGAGATGCCCACAGCACTAGCAATCTCATGCACCTTAACTCTTCTGTCACCCATTACCATATCATGGAATTTATCAATGATTTCTGGAGTCGTAACCTCCACAAGGCGTCCAGAATGTTCAGCAACATTTGTGCTCATATGGCAACTCCAAAAATTTTGAAATCACTTATAAACCATTCTAATCGAAGGTGCAGAGTCATTGTAATGTTTATCAAGCTTCTCTTTAGTCTCCTGAGGTGTTTCGCCTTTCATAAAGTAATGTTTAATCACCACACGAAATTCTTTTTCGTCCATTTTTTGACAATCACTTGACTTCCTTGATGCATGCTAATGCCAAACACAAAGAAATACACCAATACGGCTGAAATTTGGTGTACATTCTTTCCAAAGCTGCTAATAACTTAACATGACCTCGATATGCGCCAGTGGCGCCATCTCTCAGACTTTGCATGGACTTTTCAAATGCCCCTCGTAATGTATAATACAAACAGTATTGTAGATAACATATTTTCAAATGCAGGATCTTCAGAAGTTGAAGTTACAAATACTGCCACACCACAATGTTTTATCCTAAAATTTCTTCAACACTGATGAAAGAAAAGAAAAGCATGCGTCATGTATAAAAGAAATTTTCCTACAGAAAACTGTGTAGAACATAGAAATTTCATAACTAATGAGTCTGGGTGGAAGTAATGTCGCAACAAATACAAATGATGCAGATAACACCTTTTCTTCAACTTTCCTGGGACATTTTGAAACGTGCATTCCAAAGAAGCTGTCAAGAATCAGATCCCATGGCAATACACAGTCAAGCTCTTGGATCACACCTGGCACCAAAACTTCTTGTCAAACACTAAAGAGACTAAGTTCAAAATTGGAAACTTACTCAGACCCACAGTTCATAGAATATGTTAGAAATTACAAGATGGTATATCAAAAAATAACTGCTAAAGCAAATTTTATTAATAATGATAGCTTAATAAAATAGTCTGAAAACAAATCAGAAGCTATATGGGATCTTGTGGAGACTGAAAAAGGGTAGAAATGTGAAGACCAGGATATCATTTTCAAAACTGTAGGAAATGTCAATATTAAAAAACAAGATTTGCTAGATTATATCAGCAATGCAAGTACTTCATTAAGCTTGAAAGTCGCAAACCAAGAAACTCCATGTTTATACACGGTAAATCCAAAAATGATGTATCTTGCCCCTAAACTATTCATTATATTTGTATATCCATAGGACAGCTCTTGTGTTATGTAAAATATTTACAGAATTATTGTAGCATATATGAGCACTTGCTGTTTAAGGAAGACAAAAATAAACAGGCCATGCATTTATAACAACATAAGCATACACGTATATATAGTTGTTTTACAACTTAATACTGTACGGTCTTTTACTGCACAATCTCATACTATTGTGCTCACATTTTTATGCATATATTTGTATGTTCCATTTCCCAAATATTTACACATACATCTGGACAATATCTACATCTACATCTAGATAGATACTCCGCAAGCCAATGTCAGGTGCATGGTGGAGGGCATCCTATACCACTACTTATTTCCCGTCCTGTCCCCCTTGCAAACAGGATGAGGGAAAAACAAGTCTGTACGCCTCTGTATGAGCCCTAATTGCTCGTATCTTATCTTCATTGTCCTTATGAGTGAAGTAAGTTGGCAGGAACAGAGTCGTTTGGCAGTCAACTTCAAATGCCAGTTCTCTAAATTTTCTCAATAGTATTTCCCAAAAATAATGCCATCTTCTCTTCAAGAATTCCCATTTGAGTTCCCAAAGTATCTCCATAACACTTACATTTTATTCAAACCTACCGGTAACAGATCTAGCACCACTCCTGTGAATTGCTTTGATGTCTTCCTTCAATCCAAATTGGCATGGATCCCAAACGCCTGAACAGTACTCAAGAATATGTCTCACCAGTGTCCTATATGTGGTCTCCCTTACAGATGAAGCACTCTTTCCTAAAATTCTCTCAATAAACCTAAGCCGAAAATTTGCCTTCCCTACCACAGTTTTCACATGCTTGTTCCACCTCACATCATTTTGCAACATTATGCTCAGATATTTAAATGACTTGACTGTGTCAAGCTAGACACTAGTAATACTGATCTGAACATTACAGGTTTGTTCTTGCTACTCATCTGCATTAACTTACATTTCTCCACATTTAGGCCTAGCTGTCATTCATCAAACCAACTGGAAATTTTGTCTAAGTCATCTTGTATCTTCCTACAGTCACTCAACTTTGACACCTTACCGTACACCATGGCATCATCAGCAAACAACCGCAGACTGCTTCCCACCTGGCCCATCAAATAATTTATGTATGTAGAGAACAACAGCAGTCCTATCACACTTCTTTGGGGCCCTTCTGATGATACCCTCATCTCTGATGAACACTCACTGTTGAGGACAACATACTGGGTTCTATTATTTAAGAAGTCTTTGGGCCACTCGTGTACCTGTGAACTTATTCCATATGCTCATCCCTTCATTAACAGCCTACAGTGGGGCACTGTGTCAAATGCTTTCCGGAAATCTAGAAATATGGAATCTGCCTGTTGCTCTTCATCCATAGTTCTCAGTGTATCCTGTGAGAAATGGGAAAGCTGAGTTTCACACAAGCAATGTTTTCTAAAACCATGCTGATTCGTGGACATAAACTGCTTAGCCTCAAGAAAGTTTATTATATTCAAGCTGAGAATGCGTTCAAGGATTCTGCAGCAAACGGAGGTTAGGGATATTGGTCTGTAATTTTTCGGGTCCATTCTTTTACCTTACTTATATACTGGAGTCACCTGTGATTTTTTCCAGCCACTTGGGACTTTATGCTGGTGAGAGATTCACAATAAATGCAAGCTAGGTAAGCGGCCAATGCCGTAGAGTACTCTTCGTAAAATCAAACTGGGATTCCATCTGGACCTGGTGATTTATTTGTTTACAAATCTTTATGTTGCTTTTCTGAACCAGATATGCTTATTTCCATGTCGTCCATACAGGAGTCTGATGATCACATGACAGTAGGTTTGTTTGGTTCTCCTGCGTGAACGATTTCTTGAATTTACAATTTAAAACTTGGGCTTTCGTTTTGTTATCTTCAACAGCCACACCAGACTGATCAACAAGGCACTGAATGGAAGCCTTACACCTGCTTAGCAATTTTACAGATGACCAGAATTTTCTCGGGCTCTCTGCCCGATCTTTTGTTAAGGTGTGACGATGGTAGTTGTTGTATGCTTCGCACACAGATCTTTTCAGAGATGCATGAATCTCTACTAACCTTCACTTATTTTCATTGTGTGTCTCCTTTTGAACCTCAAGTGCAACAGTCTCTGCTGCCTCAGCATCTTATGAATTTTGTTATTAAACCATGGTGGATCTTTTCAATCCTTTATCCACTTACTAGGCACACAACTCTCTAGGCCACAATTTACAATTTGATTAAACTTTGTCCATAATTTCTCTACATCCAACATATGGTACTAAGTGATACCAATTCATTGTTGAGTAAGATGTTAATAACTGCTTTTCTGGTATATCGAACAGAAACACTCTCCTAGCCTTCTTGACTGAATTAATCACTTTCATAATCATAGTTGATATAATGATATCATGGTCACTAATCTCCATTTCTTTACCATCATTGTCAGAAAAGTCTTGCCTATTTGTACCTACAAGGTCTAAGATATTTCCATTGCACGGGGGCTGCCGAGCTAGCTGCTTAAGATAATTTTCAGAAAACGTGACAGACTGTCTGTCTGTAGCTCCTGCAATGAACCCATAGATATGGGTTACTCAGCAGGTTAAAGTCACCGCCAACTAATATTGCATTATCTGAGTATTTACGTACTATTGACCACAGACTTTCTTTGAATGACTCTATAACTGCCACAGCAGAATTGTGTGGCTGATAAAAACATCCAACAATTAATTTGGTTCCACCTACACCTGTTATACACGACCACATGACTTCACAGCCATACTCAACTTCAACCTCAATAGAGACGATATTTTTGTCATCTGCAATGAAAATTCCCCCTCCTATGGCCTCGAGTCTATCTTTCTGATATATGTTCCATGATTTGCTAAATATGTCAGAGATTTCCACTTCAGGTTTCAGCCAGCTCTCAGTCCCAAGAATAATTTGAGTTCAAGAGCTGTCCTGGAGGGCAGTAAATTCAGGAACTTTGTTACGAATACAATATTCATTGTCTACGGATGAATAAATAAAATAATAATGAAATAAATGTAGCACAGTTTAAAAAACATAATGAAAAATTTGCATCAGCAATCACAGATCTGCACTCCACGGGATCATAGATTTTATATACTATTTCTTCAACATACCAGTATCTAACATTTATTTATTCATCCTCTGATTGCTGTTTAGAGTGATACTGGATATGTCATTATACATTACTATACAGATTATACATTACTATTACAGATACTGGGTAAATTACAATCTGAATACGTATATTATTATTTTACAGCAGAATTACACATATATGTGGAATAATTAATGAAAAATATGCAAAACAAAAACTTTAATATTAATATCATATATTATAGTGCTGGATGGTTGAAGAATGAATAAATAAATAAATAAATATGGGTCCAAAATTTGTAGGATTAAAATTAGTCAAAGCATTGCACATTTAGGACTCATCTGACAATGAAGCTTAAGTTTCAATTAAGGACTCATGTGACAATGAAGCTGAAGTTTCAGATTAAGAAATTAATTCTATAAAACTGCCTCTACATATTAGAAGAATTGCATAGGTACATGCAGCATACAATGTAATAAAAGCTTTGGGAAAACTTTCTTGTGTAATCAAATGTTAATCAACATATTCAGAAGAATGTGTTATTTGATGTGTATGATTTGTAACCTTTGCCATTTTTGTTCACATGCAATGAATCATTCGACGTTCAATCAAATGTAATATTGGTCATTATTATTATTATTGTTATTGTCATGCATGAGATCCACAGAAGATGTAAACTAGTGAAATGAGAGCTTTGGTTAGGACACAGATAAATAGTATCACTGCAGTTAACTTCCAAAGTTATTTAGTGTTAAATACTCATGAGAGTGCGATTTTTATACCAAGAGTCATAATGTTATTAGCTAATGGTACACTAGATATGGACAGTGGACCTTTCGGGAAGGGATGAGGTTCCCCCCTCTGAAGTTCAGTTGCACACTCATGAGTTATAGGTTACTGAAGTCTTGTGTGCTTGAGTATGGAGATCTGTCAGTCAACAAGATCTGAAGCAAAGAGTATGTTAGAACAGAATGAAGATCTAAAGGAAAAGAGACTAGTGTTCACTGCTCAACATGACAAACATCAAGAAACTACGGAGGTAATGAACCAGACATCTTTCAGCTCAGGCATGCCTGGCATTTATCCTTTAAATAAAGATACTGTTCCCTTTCCTACATGCAGACAATAGTACAGTCATTTGTTATTATTCAGCTAGAGAACAACATCTGCAAGAAGCACAGATCACACAGAGAGAAGTTATAACTCATCCAAATGTAAAATCAAAATAAATACAAATTAAAATAAATACAAGAGGGATCAGACTGATGCAGTTGACCCTTTTTCTTTGTCCATCAAGGGCACTAGTGGGAATGCTGGTAAGTACTATCCCATGGCTCAGGAGAAATTTTTGTTCATTTCACTCCATGATTATAAAAATAAAATTGCAAGTATCAAGGGCTTTGGGAAGAATGGATTCTAGATTGAGTTGGTTATGAGAGAAGCTGCCAATGAATTTGTAGAAGACAATCCATTGAGGCATAAGGGGATGGTTGCATATATACCATGCCACAGAACTCACCGCCAGGGAGCTATAAGAAATGTAGATACTTATATATCAGAGCAAGAGCTAAAGGATGCTATTCAATCTATGGTAACTGTCACAGATATTCATAGGATATTCAAACTTATGAATCACTTGGGCACACTATGAAATCTTCCGTGATAAATGTGCATTCTCACATTTGCATTGCATTTCTTGCCACATCATTTCACAATATATGGTGTGCAATGTACAGTTAAGCCTTACATTAACAGTGATTCCATTGTCTACAATTTGGTCACCTAAGCTTTTAGTGCTGATCAGAAGTCCGTTATAATACATTTGGAGGTAACCACGAGGCAAGACTGTGTGCAAGCCAAACTACTTGTTGTGCACATTGCACACATCAAGAGATAAATCTCGTCCAATGCACCTGAAACACCACAAGGTTAAAAATACTTCAGCTATGCTCAACATTTCATTCAAGGAAGCTAAGGAATATGTGAACTGCAGACCATATACTACAGCAGTAGGAGATTTCAGTAAAAGCAGATTGGATTGGGAGAAGGAATTTCCTCCCCACAAACCTCGCAACACAGGTTCATGACAACAACAGACTGAAACCTTCAAAGCATATACCAAATCCTATCCCTCTCTTTACCAATATAAATTTGCTACGAAGTGAGGTGGTGTAGTGATTAGCAGACTGGACTTGCATTCAGAAGGATGAAGATTCAAATCCACATCAGTCCATCCTGATTTAGGTTTACCGCGATTTCCCTAAATCGCTTCAGGCAAATGCTGGGATGGTTCCTTTGATAGGGCATGGTTGATTTCCTTCCCCATCCTTCCATAATCCAATGGGATTGATGACCTCACTGTTTGGTCCCCTTCCCCCAGACCAACCAACCAATAAACTTGCTGACATGCCCTATTACTGAGAATCCTTTCCCAGGATGTTGTTTCCCAACAATCAGACACATATGGTCAACAAGAACACATCACTGGCTGAAAGGCTAGTGTCTGAAATGTTAAATTTGATAACACAGTTAACCTCTTCTAATAACAACAGTGTATAGCTTGCAGACATCTACAAAATGGTTTCCTTAGTTTTATACAGAAAATAAAATACTGGCCAGAACTGGACAGGAGCATGTTCTGATTTCAAATTGGCCCTTAATATATTACAACGGAATGCGAGGTCAGCTATCTTTAACAGGGAAACTGTGGAAAAGAAAACTAATAACAATATTGCCATTGTGGCTCTCCATGAAACATGGTTTAAGCCACAAATTCAAGTTCATTTCAAAGGATTCAATTTAGTTAATTCAGATAGACCAAATGGTACAGGAGAAGCGGTGGGACAGTTAATTAAGGACACCATCAGATACAATGAAATCCACTTAAACTTAGCAATCTGGTGCTTCAAGTGGCAGGTGCAGAAACAGAAACAATGAATGGGAACTTCTATATTACATCTATTTATAAATCACCATGAACCATAACCAGTAGCAATACCTAGTGTCAGTTAGTTACTCAACTCCATCCCTTATCTGTGGGGATTTTAAGTCTCATCACAGTGCTTGGTGCAATGACCCAGAAGTTGTCATCTCTTTCGTGCAATAGAAGAACTAGATTTGGTCATTCTGTATGACAGCTCTCCAACAATGTTACCTTTCCCTTATAAATAATCATCTGCTGTGAACTTAAGTCTTGCTTCACCTGATTTCTACAAAATTTCTCAGTAGGACATCTTAAAGTATTCTATGGGGTCAAAAATAGTATTGGGCCTAGAGAGAAGTATGAGAAGCAGGTATTATTCAAACAGCCCATGGAAAATAAAGAACACATGCTGGGAAAAATAGGAAAAACTATACAGGAAGAGCTCGGGAAACAGAGTCTGAAATGGACGACAAGGGAAGCTTATGCTGCACTTATGACAGCCATAGACTTAACACATAGCATCTCAGTGGGAAACAGAGATTTACTCTGCAAAACAACATGTGTTCTGGTGGGATTCTGAGTATTCCAAAACTGTGGCTAAGCAAAGGTTGGCCTTATCCATATATCTTAGGGAACAGACATTGCAGTGATTTCTAGAGTACAAAATAGATG